>NW_010406298.1:0-36563 GCF_000710305.1 Buceros rhinoceros silvestris | reverse complement strand
TTCAGTTTACAGAAGTCAACCCCAAAATTACAGCTTCCTAAAAAATTATGATAGCCCCACATTTTCAAAACAAACTAGGATTATTTTTTATCTGGTTTCAGAGCAACAAAATTGAAATAATTTCATAGAAAATAAAAATACCACCTCTCGTATTTTCCCTATCAAAATGCTATGTTAAACATACAACACCGTGTATTTCCTTTAAGAAAAAGATGCCAAATTGGATAGCAGTAGTTATTGTATCTCACAAGACTGTATTTCTGTTGCTTTTTATGCTTTCATTACCTTGTCCCTTTAGATGTTGTTAATAACATTCAACTCAAACCTTAACTGACAACACTCACCTGAAGTTCAGTTTGCATAAAAAAAAAAAAGACATTGATGAATTCCAAAACGTAAAAGGTTTGCAACATATATGAGGACCAAAACCTTGGCAGCTGGTGCCAGTAACCCTGAAGTCAGTGACAACGCTCCCTTTAACTCCAGACCAGGTTGTCTCAAGACTTTTTACCTTGTCGTCTTCCTGAAGATAGGGCAAGAAAAAAAAATCACCCAAGGAGCAGAGCACTATGCAGCACAAATGACACACTCGTCTGTAATTTGGGGAAGGAGGCGGCGAGGAGGATCAATCCACTCATTATAAACACAAACCCATCAAATAAATCAGTTGTGTAGTAAATGACCATTGGATAGACAATCTGCACCTGGGAGATGGACAGGATAAAGATCCCCTTTAGCATCCCCTTTCTTAAATACAGCCAGAAGGAAAAACAAGCTGAACTTTCAAAAGCACTTCAGTGATATTAGAAATCTGAATCCCATCTTAAGAAGTGGCTATAAAATGTCAGTTTTCATGGAAAATTGGGCTCGTTCACTTTTCAACAGTATGCTTAGGCAAAATGGTTGGATATTTTTGACAGTCTGCCTCTCCGACTACGCATTTATTATAAACTTTAGAGACTTCTACATCTAAACGCATTTGTCACATTTTTCTATTCTAGCAACTGAGACACACTCCTCAGGGAGCAAGACCACAGACTCAAAGCACAGATGACTACTCTCCAGCTATGCCCTCTTGACACACTCTCTCTAAAAGGGCTCCAAGAACTGTATCTTGCCACGGAGCCTCAGCCCAGCTGCCCCAGGCGACAGTCGGCTTTCAATCTATACATTTTACCTGCTTTGACCATCTGTGTTACCCTGGGTAAATTCTGCTGGTTACGGACATAATTTTAAACAGTGCCCAAAGTATTCTGTATCTCAAATTCTAACTGGTCTCTTGGGTAGGGGATTTATGTTCTTTTCATATTTACCCTGAAGGCTTCCAGGAGCTATGCCACATCCAGCTTGACCTGAAACCTTTTCTTATCTCTTCCAAAAGAAAACTGAAATCACGTATGTGGCACAGATATGACACTACTGGATTCATGTCAGCCCAGTAATGTTTGCAGAATTGTGCCTGATTTTGCCAGTTCTGGCTTTGCCAGTACTATGGAGCAGTTTGTTCCTCTTAATAAATATCTTTTTTTCTGGGCAAATTTAATACTCGCACTCTTAAAATGTTAGATTTACTGAATGAATGTCATTAGGAATATTTCTCCTAATTTTTGTCAGCATGTAAAATGCAACATGCAGGGTAAGGAAAACTCTTCACTTTTTTTTGTGGTGACTCCTGTTCCCCTTTCAGACACCTCTGACAACCAACTGAAGTCCTCTTGAAATCTCTAAAACATCAGGAGTAAACTGATTTCTACTTTTTATCATCAACATTGTGCATGCTTCCCTACAGGGGTGGGGGCTTATAGAATTAATCGTTACTTAGGTATCATTAATCAGCCAACTTGGCCAAGGCCAGTAATTACAACCATGCTAAACTGCACAGAATTTTCACAGTGTTGACATTTAGTAGAAAGCAAGGGGCAAAGTTGAAGGAATAATAGCCAACATAGTGACTTTTCTTAACTAATGGTTTCTGGTATGTTTGGTGGGAAAAACACTTAACACAGACCTGGCAGAGATAGATGGCCAGTATGAGACTGACAGAAGATCGCCACTTAAGCTCCCAATAAGAGCCTCCCAAGCAGAAGCTGGACAGGAACACCTGCAGCTCACATTTCAGCAGACAAACTGCTGTTATCCTACATGATCCTCCATTCCCAACACAGACTGGCAGAAAGGCTTCATTCAGATGGCACAGAATCCAGTCCAAAGCCCAACAAAATTAACACAAGTCCCCTGGTGCATTTCTGCAACCTCTTTCAAAGCCTGGAGGGTCCCAATCCTCAAACCTCTTCTGACCACAGCCAATTTCATCCCAGTAGAAAGTTCCCACTCCAGATGTTAAGGAGATGTATGCTTGGGCAATACGATTGGCACTACTGTGTCTTTTCCACATTTTTTTTCCCTCTCTCAAAACCCGTTAGCAAAACCCCTTACCATTACTGAGTCTGATCTAAGTAGTAAGCTAAGAAAATTAAATTAACGTCATTCTCAGTAACGTTTAGAAGTTGCAAGCTAAGCAGCTGCCACTTATTCCCAGTAACTCAACGTATATTATATTGAAAGAAGTCTTAGAATAATATATTGATTTTGTCAGGTTTGGGCTTTTAATTTTTTTTCCCCAAGCACTATATGTTGCATGTTCCATATTTGTGGGGCTACATATATGGAAGGTTTCATTGCAGTAGCTCTGATTCTTGCCAAGCAGATGTTGAGGGAAAGCAACACAACATGGGATAAAACCCGTCTCATGATCAAAATGTTAAGAAAAATCTTGTGGGTAACGCGGTACACCAAAAGCATTGATTGTGTATTTATATACGGAATTGATAGGTAGCTGAAGTAATGCTTGACTACCTTTGATGAAATCATGTTATTCCGTAGCAAAAAAAGCTAAAAATTATGTTAATTAAAGGATAGCAACTACGTAAGTTTCAGTTTCAAAGTACTTGTATTTCCGAAGTCCAGATTCTCACTAATATCCTAACAGATAGCTGAAACAGTTTGAAAAGTGCTGAAGAGTTTGAAGGTTTGAAACCACGCTTTAAAATAATAAAATGGCAAGCGATTCCCAGTCCCCAAACACAAAGTATTGGAGTATTACCCTGAGACTGCCAGACTTCTCTGCTATTTGCTGTAATTTGTGTAATACCCAATCATCAGGGCTTAGCTTATTCCAATACTTTGTTCCTAACGAAGCCTAATGACAGAATCCAGTTCAACTTACTCTCAGAGAAGATAAAGAGGTTAATTTTTTACCACTAGAATCAACATTTTTCATCACCTATTTTCTTTCCCAATAAGAAAATAAGTAGTTTTTCATAAAGTAGCGTCAGTTCAGCACACGAATACTGACCTGAAATCCTTCACATCTATTTTTACCTTTGACTTTAGTAACAGTGTTGGCTCAAAACATGCTACAGGATTTTAGTCTTGGTTTAGCAAATGTAATAAAAGATAATTCACGTTAGAAGACTTCTGTGGGTACTTTCTATATATTTCTGATCTGCTCAAGAACACCACTTTGGATGTCCAGGACAGCAATCCTTTCTCACCTCAGGTATGTAAGTCCTGCTGCTTCTGGAATGGTACTGATCAAAAAAGCTGCAATGCATTTCCTTTATCATGAAAAAAGAACTTGCCGTTCCAGGAGACAGAAATAAGCTCATCTCCCCCCTCATACAGAAATAACCTTCAAAACTTGGCAGGGAAACCTAGTTTCTTCCAGATTCACTGCCACAGAAAAGTGATTATACTCTGATAAAAACGTGTTACATACACTTTCAAAGAAGTGAAAAGATTCCACATGGGAAAAAAAAAATAAAATCAAACCCAGTCAGTAGATATTTTACAACAACTTATATTCATAAAATAGGTACTAAAGAAAAAAAAACAAAACACCACAATAATCTGTCAGAGTTCAGAGGTCATTTTTTCCTGTCCTAAATCCATGCAGGCTAAAGATTTATTTCACCATATAGACCAAAAAAACACAAGCCAGGATTCACTTGTGTGTCGTAGATTAGATGGGGATTTCTTAAAGCACCAAATATTACAAAACACCACCTAAAAATCTTACTTTTCAATAATGTTATTTGACAATCGACTGGATCTAGGATCTTGTCTGTTGTCTGTATTTCTATTCACTTTGAATTATCTGTGCTTTCCAATTCATGTATGTTAAAGCTAATATTAATATATTTAGCAACAGAATGTTATTAAAGCAGAAACTGTATTGATGAACACAAATCCACATTGTTAAAAATCACCCTAGTTTCATATACATTTATGAATGCTTCCTAAGCATTGTGTAGTTAAGGATGTCCCTGCTCACTGCACAGTGGTTGGACTAGATGACCTTTAAAGGTCACTTCCAACCCAAACCATTCTGTGATTCCATTATCATGAGAAAACATCGAGGTTTGTAAATAAAATTCCACATAAACCAAATCACAAGTCTTCGCATTGGCACCTGATTGCATTTAGACAAAAACGTGTCAAAGTACATACCTGTAAATCTGTTGAATATTTTCAGCTTTGATTTCCTTGAGAATTTCATGGTAGATATGAGGGTTATTTGGTTCTTGAGATGTTGGGGGAGAAGGGCATTCCTTGCGTGCATAATATCCTATCACAATCCCAAAAACAAATACAATCAAAGCAGTGCAAAATACTTTCAGTATCTGAAAAAAATTGCAGCGGTTGCTCTTTGGTGCCTGTCTCGTATAGTGTGAGACGTAGTCGGGGTCTTCCTGAAGCCGCTGGAATCTTCCTTTTGGAGAACATGAAGGCTGGATGGGCTCGAGATCAAGGTCAGGGCTCTGTGAGTTTCCCAGGTGATGTGGGACTGCACCATCCAGCCGGAAATGGTCTAAGCCAGGCTCCTCCAGCTCTTTTTCCATGTCCCATTCCAGTTCCAGCGCTGTGGCTTGGAGCTCGTCGTTGTCAAGGTACGGAGAGTGACCCTGTGCTCTCTGATCTGCATTCACTTTGTGATAGGCCATCTTTTTATCTATTAAAAGAAAATAAAAAACACCAAACAAATAATGTTGGTTTCCTTATGTATACATAAACAATTTCTTTATCTTTGTAAACCTGGGAGAACTGAACATACAAAATAAAAGGGAAAAAACGAGTTCTCGGTATTTTACCCTCCCTGTTCCCATTATCCTGACTTTTTTTGTAGGACCAGCAGTCCCATAAATATCGTCAGAAGGGGAAGACGACAGTTAAGGCAATATCATACATTGTAAGAACACGAATAAAGGGGATTTACAAGTGCCAATGGCAAAACACAAAAAAAGTTACTCTGTTATTTTGTCAGTCTCCAGGATAATATTAAAAAAAGTAGTGAAGGCACGGAGTTTCCAAAACAATTATTTACTACCTGAAAGTAATCTTAAAGCTTAACAACTGTGTGCATCAATTTCATTTCACACACCATACAAATTAATGCTATTGAAATAAAGTTGAAAAAGTAAAAACCATATAACTTTCCCGATTTGCTTCTAAACACGAGGAAATACTAACTTAAAAAAGACATTTCAGGGTGACGCTGTACTTGCGCATCAATAAAAGGCTTCCATTTAGACGGAGCATTCTATTATTTATAGGTATTTTAAATGCATAGTTCCTGAATGACTGATGAATTTACTTAGAAATTGTCCCAGCTGTTTTGCTCCACTTATTTTTCCCATTTTAATGAATCAAAAGCACCGCCAGGTAAGTATTTATATCAAAATCATTCCCTTAATAGCAAGGCACATCTGTGGCACTTCTAGACATTTCTATAGAAGTACAAGTCCCCTAAAGGGAACTCTGACCTCCACTACAAACATTCAAAGTCAATTTTCAAGAAATCATTTTTAACGGACTGCAACAATAGGGTGCCATTTTCCTCCACACTTCAACAATAGCGATTCCATCACATAAGCATCTGTAATCTAGGGCTTTTCAAACAGACTCACGCATCAATTAGAATAAAATGAAGATAAAGATACTAAACCTCTCACAGTGATGGATATGGGACTGACACCTACAACACTACATTATCCTTCCATTTCTACATTTTAAGGTATTTTCTTTCTCTAAGACTTATCTCCAGATAACATTATTGAGGCCACATAATAGATGAACACGCTCTAATGGCAAAGCGGAATTTAGCTTTTTGAAGCTCTCTGAAGAGACTAAACCGTCAGAAAGCATTGATATAATGAAACAGCCCATTGTCCATGCAAAGACTCTTGCTCTATACAATATCAATTTACAGATCCTATTTTCCATATAAATAGCCCTCACCTGTAACTGTCAGCCAGTCTAGGAGCAGCCAAAAGACCCCATACTCGAGGTACACATTTCAAGTGTCTACTTAGCAAATTAATTCTCCACCTGCAGTCCTTCTATATGCAGTGGAAGCAATAGAGTTTTGAGTGAGCTGAACTAAAGCATCTTAAATTAGAGTGAAAAACTACATTATTTTATTTAGATAAAGATAACAAATGTCAGTCTCTAAATTCCAGTCAAGTCAACAAATAGCTTATGCCTGTGAAGCAATTGTGGCTGAACTTTAAGAATTTTCTGTTAGCCCAGCCCTCAGGTTTGCGACGGTCCCTCTGAACTGGAGTGCTACGATCCAGTGGGTCAAACTCTTCCCCCACAGTTGTGCATCACCTCAAGATTTCTCAAGGGAGCACACTGTCTCCTCAACCAGGTTGTTAAAGATGATATTTAATCATGCCAGACCCAGAACTGAACTTTGGTGCACTAAGCTTCTTACCAAATACTGTCTGGACATCAAGACGTTTATTAATATTCTTTGGAAAATTGAGCTAACCAATTTTCAAACTATTTATCTGCCCTTTCACTCTGTCACCTCCTGTTTTGTTGGTGGAGAAATTAATTTGCAAACCATCAGCGACAGAGGTCACTACTAGATAATAACAACTGCCTAGCAACTTCATCTTTCCAACTCCATTTCATACAGCTTTATATTAGAAATTAAAGAGAAGTGTTTTGTCCTTTAAAAGCAAAACAACTCATTACTGTATTCCATAAATACATCATTTTGATTCTAGAATTACTACAGATTAAACAATCTCCTTTAGACAAATAAATAAGCCCTTAACAGATTCCTACAGTACTACCCACAGAACAGGATTTAAGGCAGTTTTTCAGATGCAGTGGCATGGCAAACATTAATATTGCTGAGCTTATAAACGCTGACCATTGCACAGCTGTAGTAGTTTAAGTTTTCTCTCTATGTCATTTTAAGAATGTAATTGTTCAATGGAGTGTATTAATAAAGGTTATTTATATCTACACGTAAGCACATAATAAAAATTCCTATGAAATTTCTTTAAATGGCTGTTAATGCAGATACGTAGCTACCATTCTGCAGCTTAGTATCTCAGCAATTCAATTTTCATACAAGGCACGAAAACCAGTTACCTCACTCCAGAAAAAAACAGAACAACAACAACAAAAAAAAAAACCCCAAACCCCCACAAACAACTAAATGAACTAAAATAAAAATCAATATTCAATTCAGTTTTGAGACTGGTCTTTGGAGTACAGGATCTTCTTAGCAACGCATGTCTTTCAGTTAAAGAAAGCAGAGAATGCAAGAGTAGCCCCAGTTACCGTCTTCTCCTTCTCTACTAATACTGCGAAGTTCATTATTTGAGTGCAAGAACTCAGCAAAACATACCACAAGTTATCTGTGTATTTATCCACATCAACAGTGGTTTCAGAAAGGGGGCTCTTGGTTCTCAAGGTAGAAGTTATTTGTGCCATGTAATTTGCATTCTCAGTTCTATTTAGATTTTGGCTGGTTAAGGAAGTAGGCAGGAGTTAAAGATTATATTTTAAATGTAATTTTAGGTAGGAAATAGAAGGATAAAGAAAACACTACTTAGAAAATAACAAAAAGAATAGACAATAGAAATATGGATAAACTATCAAGTCAAGAAAAAAACCCCACTATGATATTCTAGTTCTGTCTTCATAACACAGACCATAAAATGAACATAATTTTGAAAGAGAATTTTAAAAATTTCAGGAGATATAAAACCCACCCCATCTGCCAGCAAGCTGTTTCAACATTTAATTGTTGATAAATACATGTTTTATTTTAAAGATAAAACAGCAACTGCAAAGTGCCAGAAGTTTGAACGTGCGCTGAGCGAGCTTTAAAGCCATTCCACAGGGACAGCAAAGGGGATCATCAGCTCTGCACCACTGGACAGAGCCAAGCTGACAACCAGTAATGCTGATGTGCATTCCTCTACTTTCACTTATTTGGGGGAGAATGCTTATATAGATGCATAGATATATAAAAATATCCTTTCAATTAACTGTACCAAAGAAATCAGGAGTCAGCTTTATCAGATTATTATTGCCTTGATGAGCCCACTTCAAACCTATCTACCCGTTCTTTGATCTTAAACCAAACACATTTACACCCTGCCTAACAGGTACATCTTACAAAACAACCAGAAACTTGTTTTTGTGACAGCCTTTCTGCTTGAATCTCTTATCTATGAAGCCTTTGAGAACTACGGAGTAAGGACTTCATGAAACAGAGTGGCGTCTGTATCACTGCCATTCTCTAATATCTCCGCAGCAGAAAGGTCAGGTTATATGAACATTTTATGAAACCAATAAGGAAAGACCAATACGACTCTATTACACGACATTCTTTCTGACTGGTGCTGCAGTTGTTAAATCCAGATCATAAATAGCTGAGAGGATTAGCAGGATCACAGCTAGCAGGAAGAGTGGCAAGTGTTAACGTGCTGCCCATAGCAAATGCCTTCCTGTGCCATTTACTATTCATTACTGAAAAAGCAAGTTTTACCCAGGAATTGTACTAAAGGCAGTGCGGCCTCTTTGTAGAGTCATAAAACCAGGCTGTTGGCTAATCTCATTTTTAAAGGTTCTGTCATTTTTTATTTTCTTCTCCATATCTTCCACACAGGTTGCTTTTGCTTTAAGACCTTATCATCTTTTGCACCTAGGTAAACCCCCCAGGCAGATATAATGTCACCTGTTTGAAGGGCAAATAGCTGTACTCAATGTGAAAGACTACACCCACCACACATACAGGTCTTCAAAGTGTATATGACAGCACTTTAGTACTTTGTTAAATGAGATAATGCCAAGTTTCAGGCCTAGACAAATCTCTTCAGAGTTAGAAATCTCTAACAATAGTTATTTGCAAAAGAGATTATGATGTCCTTGTCAGCAGCAACATTGCACTACACTGCAATCCAAAAAATAACCTGATATTTCCATCACCGCTTCCTTAATTTTGCTGCAGTAATGATTTCATCCTTCCCTCATGTTTGGGATACAGGCTTGGCAACCAGTTCAGTTACAGTGGGACAATTAAGTTCCTTGTCACTCTGCACAACCACGTGTCAGTAGCTGACTCACGATATCAAAGAACATGCAGTGTTGTAGTAGAAGACAGAACAGGGAGACAACACTTGAGAAAGAAGGTGTAGAAAACAGCTGAGTCCAAGTTACCTCTTCATATAACACCAATAAGTACTTTTTGACATGTGATGTAATTAACTTCTTCATAACCTCTCACCTATTTTATTACATCACGAACAGCCCTGTAGATGCAGATATTGTTAATATTAACCCAGAGGATGTCTACGAGATAAGATCAGGGTCTGTAAAGCACGTTGATTGATAAGCTTTGCTCACAATGATATCCAGTTGAAAGCAGGAGTTAACTTGCCTGTCAAAGCACTGATCAAATGCATCAGCTGCTTGAGCTAGAAAATTCTGGGACCCAGGTGTGCAAAGGGACACACGTACATACTTGCCTGCTACCTTTTCAGAATCTTTGAAATCCTGGCGCTCGGAGACAGACTTGCTAGGAAGCTCCTCCTCACCCAGCAGTCAACTATCACACGAAGATGAGGCAGACTCAGCTGGTCTCTAATGTGCTGGGCATGTATTACTAGCATAGAACTTTTCCATCCTCAAACACGTTCAGTTTGCAAATACCTATTTGCCTGAAACAAAACTCAGCCATATTTACGAACCTGTAGTAGCTTACACCGTATCACCTGTCATATATGCACAGCCTACCTAGGAGGTTTATTAAAACTGCAGCATAATCAGACCCGTTTTAAGGGCTCTGTTAGGGAGCCTGTGCACTTCTCGCAGTACATGCTGTGCTGCTGCCTTGGCTTCGCTTCCGTCTTCAGAACAGCTCTTCCCTGCAGTTCGGGTAACAGCTCACTCTTCACCACACTCGTCTGCAAACATCATTAACAACAGCCTCAAACAAGGAGGGAGAAGCTACACAGACACACACAGGTTCCCTAGTTTATGAATTAATCACTCATCTTTCCTTTGGGTTCAATGCTCAGATCCTGCTAATTTCCTCGGGAAGGGCATTGTATAGAGTGCAATGCTTCTAAAGGCACAGAAGGGGCTCTTCCCTGCAGTTCGGGTAACAGCTCACTTCACCACACTCGTCTGCAAACGTCATTAACAACAGCCTCAAACAAGGAGGGAGAAGCTACACAGACACACACAGGTTCCCTAGTTTATGAATTAATCACTCATCTTTCCTTTGGGTTCAATGCTCAGATCCTGCTAATTTCCTCGGGAAGGGCATTGTATAGAGTGCAATGCTTCTAAAGGCACAGAAGGGGATGAAGAACAGGACTCCCTGCACTAGGGGGAACGTGCTGTGTACGTGTGTTTACACACTGTTCTTCAACTAGGTATAAGGGGAAGAAATCCTACATCTTCCTTTATTTGCACTAGGCCACAGCCCCAGCAGATAATCCAACCTCTCCTACGGACGTCCCACCTTTGCCTGCACTCCTGTCCACGTCCGTCCCCAGCATGCCAGGCTTTGGTCCTCCAGAGAAAACCTCTTCCTCTCCAACTCTGCCCCAAAGCCCCTTGCTCTTCCCTTCCCTGCTGCTGAAGCTGCCGCCCCACTCCAGCACCTCTTCCTTCACTTCCCTGGGGAATCACAATAGCTGATGGGGAGGGGAAAGGAGACCCAACAGCAAGGGTGCCTCAGAAAAAAAAGTGCTGGAGTTCTTACCCCTGTCAGGGATTTCAGGGACTTGGAGACATTACACCATTACCACAAACAAAACACAATCACAAGAGACACAGTCACAAAAACTAAGAACGTGCTTCCTGTAAAAGAAGAGATTTTAGCCCTGTTTCAGCCAGTCCTTGCCATAGTTTGATCTAACCTGCAGCATCCTGGATTCCGGGGGAAGTCACCTGCTGAGCGATGTCCCCTCACACGCAGTGATCTTTGGAGTGGTTCACAACCACCACCTCTCCTTACAGAGTAATCACCACACTCAAAACTGTTCTTTGAACACCTTAATCTTTCCCTTTTCCCATTCCTCCTCACGCCAACTGCCTGTGTGCTACACCCTTAGATTCAGTTTGCCTGCGTATGTATTATTTTCCAAATTCAAGGTTTCATCAATTCTGTATTTAGTGTTACATTTCTCCAGCCATTATAATTGCCTATGAAAGAAACAGAACACAAAGCTTCTCCAAGACAAAAACTATTACTGGGGCATTTGCATTTAAGCTTATAGTTGAATTGGATGTGAAATAAGGTTACAGTAAATGGTGTTTAACTTGAAAATGCTGACAGTGATAGCTGCAATAACGGGCCCTAGCAGTTCTTAAGAAAGCTAATTTTATATGACTCATTTCTGCTTTGGAAATTCTTATGTTGCCGGTCTTTGGTTTGGGCACATTTCACTTTGATTTTTTTCAGTCTCTTTTTTACTTGGTAATTACAATTGCATTTAAATTATTGCCAAAAAAATTAAGTCATTTTAGCTTTAAAAATTTGGAAACTATACGCTTGCAAGCTACCACACTGAGAAACTCTGCTCATGGGAGTCTACGATACCTCAAAAGGTGCAAAGCAACACTATGAAATACAATGTGATTCAACATGTCTATTTAAACACAAAAAACCAAAACCACCAAAAAGGTCACTTTTATAGATGAGCTACAAACAGAAATCTGGCCTCATCATGAACAGAGAACTCCATCCCTGGCTTTTAATAATCATTGCCAAAATCTATCCATGAAAATATTAACACATTCTGATGGGGGAAAAGAAACAACACAAGAAACTCCACCAGACTGCTGACTCCGCAGCAGCTGGGATACAAGATTATCTGGCCTTTGTCTAATCCATAGGTAAGGGATGGACACGAGTCAGCGGCACAGTTTCAGTCTACTCCCTGAAGGGATCTGCCCACCGATAAAAGGACACAGTTTGCAGCAGACCTGCAAACTGAGACACGCTCAGGACCTCCGGCAGTTCTGGTGAAAATATAGATTGAACACACTCTCATCTCTTCTGAAAGAAAATGAGCTCTTAAGCAACTTAGACACTTCAGGACGTGTCACATTCAAGCAGAATGATCTCAGATACAGAAATGACTAGACATGAGATAAGACAATTTTTAAAAAAAGTATCTTGAATCTGTTTTTAAAATAAATAAATACATTGTCTATAAATCCTGCAAGCGTGGCTGACTTGTGCACATTCTCTTTTCCCACAGAAGGGCTGGGGCTCCAGCTGGAATGGCAAGGACACTCAAAACCCTGTTCCTATGGGTTGTGCTGAAGAGATCAGAACTGACAGAGGTGTAGAGGAGAGCAGAATGGACTTCACCTGCAACCCCCCTGCTCCTCCTGGTGATTCGCAAGAGCAGATGATCTAAGGCTGGTGTTCAGAGCTTAGGATAAACTTCACAAGTTTATCTGGTTACAGAAGACAAATCTTCCTATTGTTAAGATTTCACATGGAAATTAGAGTGCATATAGCACATGAAGATCTAATGTCTCATGTCAAGAGTAATTTTTTTCTGATATAGCCAAATTTTAAATTATATATTTAAAATATCAATATACACCAAAAAAATGTTTCTGTTGTCACCATCCTGTGGACTTCTACCTTGCTGTAGAAAAATAGGTCACTACTTATAAAAAAAAATAAAAATCTTTGTTTCAGAAATAGAATAAAAATTTTTCATTTCTTAGTCAGTGGGGTTTTATTGAGTTTTATCAATTTCAACAATGACATGGAGCCCTTAAAGATAATATATTGAGGAGATGAAGATGGCAACATTTACAATTTAGCTTTATTGGAATTTTACTATATTTTGACAGATGACAGCCTTAATGATTCTGTGCATGGTTTATCGCAGAAAACAGAGTAAGGCAGTAACATAATTTTCTTCTTTTTTCAACAATCTGTATGCAAAGAATTTGGAAAACAAGCAAGTTTACTTCATAATCACGCCAAATTTATTTTCTGGGTGAACTCTCCAATGTTAAAGCTCAAGTGCACAGAGTGATGTTGCCATGGCAACCGCTACTGCAACCCAGGATGGGAACGTGTTTATGAAAGCACATTTATATACCTGTATACACATGCCAAGGCACACCAACACTCCAGACTCTTGTCAGGAAGCAATCAAGCTATTCACGCATTATCAGTCCTGATTCTGCTCCTGGCAAGGCAAGGGGACATTCTCTGAAGCCACTAAGCTGCGGCAACCCCGCGTATGACATATACGATGCAAGGTCGTTTCTGCATAGCATGGTCATGAAGCCTTCGAGACATCGCTCCTGTTTCTAGGACCTAAACATGGAAACCTTAATTTGCCATAAGATGCAATCTTAGAAGATTTATTGCTTCTATAGCTACAGGCAAAGAGCGAAGTAGTAATATATTTGGTGTCCTTTGACCTTTTTTTTCTAAATCACTGCTGAAATAAGCTGTCAAGTTTGAGAAATGTCAGAGTTTGGTCATTTGACTCTGCCTGGAGGTGTAATTTTGCATGGAGTACTATTCCTGCGAATTTATCACAACATGTTATTTCACACATAGTCAACATGGTGTGACATTCAGCATCCCGAATTCACCAATGTCTACATGCTGAAATGAGTTTATGATTTCTCTGTAGAAGAAAGTCCAAGGTGTGTTAGTTCGGGTCAACAGAGGAACCCTCAGTGGATTTCTGGAGATAAAAATCAAAGGAAGCATCACTTCTTTCTGCTGCTTTGCCTGAATTTGCCTGTTTGCAGTTCTGCTGCTCTTGACACAACCTTTTTACATCAGCCAGCACTGAGTTCAGTTTGGAAGCATCTTAAATTAAAAACTGATTTGTTCTTTTCATTGTGAGTCACTCACTCTACAAACACATTTAGGATCTCTGATGAATTACATCTATATGCAAAGCTCTATACATCAGTAATATATACAGTTTCAGGAGCTTTCCAGGAGAATTTTTACACTGATGTCAGTCCTTCCAGAATTTATGTCACAAAAAGCACCTAAATCTGATGCTGCTTTCAGCCAAGCGCTACCCAACTGTGACCACAGCCTTGGGAGGCACAGCTGCTCAGCCTATAGCCTTAACTTCAGCCTCTCTTGAACATTCTCCCAATCGTCACTTACGGAAATCTCTCAGCCTTGCTGAGATAGATGAAGATGTGGGTATTACATTAAATAAACTAGGGAAGTCCATTATTTTAAAGACTATATCGGTTCTCAATTGACCATCTCAGTAGGTTATAGTTGCTTTTGACACCCACAAGTCGACAGTTAAACTTTTATATATGCAGAATTTATCATAGACTGCTATTAGGCTGAACTCTGAGCAGTTCTTACTAATACTGTTAATCTGTACTAATGAAGTTACAGCAATAATTTAGGACTAACCATAATACTTCTTGACCATGGACAGAGCAGCCTTAGAGAGGGGCATGACATCTAATTCATAATCTGAAAGAAACAGATCAGCTGCTTTAGAGGAAAAAGTTCTAAACCTTCTTGTTCCTTTAGACTAGGGCAGAGTTTGTGCATAGGTTATTAGAGCTGCAGTTGTTTATGCTGTAGCACTTTTTGATTTAGAGACATTAGCAACTGAACATAAGCAAAGTGTGCATTAAGGCAAGAACAAAGAGGACATAGTCAAAAAAGATACAGAGTGAAATCGGCTACAAACTATATAACTGACGCTTAGAGGTACTTCAGCACTTCGTGTCTAAATCAGGACCTGTGTGTGAACAGAAGGACTGATGGTTTGTGCTAACTCAGCTTTATACCATTAGCTAAACATGTGCTCATGATCTTGTGAAACGCTGGACACCCACGTTCAGGTGCACATTCTCATACAAGACAGCTAGTGATATTTGGGAACTTTTTCACAAAGTTATTAATAAAAAATTATAATCTGTTGACACCAAAACCCTTTAACAGCAAATGTCACAGAACAGCAGCTGTGGATGACCCATCACCGAGTATACTTTGCATACCAGTTAATATGTACTATTTCTTCCTCTCTACAATTTCCTTTAAAAAGCAGCATTAATCCAAACTTACCCCAAGCAACAGCTTTGAGAAAAGACTAAGCCCTCTCTTTGCTGCTTTCAGCTATAAAAGAGACCAGCATTCACGTCACAGTAGAAGATGTTACAGCTTCTTAAAAAGAAGGATGGTACATCAATTACGCTAATTCTCTTAGTTCTGCAAAGTCATACTGAGAAGTTGACAACTCGCAGCACAACAGAAACATTGGCTGGCAGGGACCTCCAGGGGTCACCTGCTCCCACCTCCCGCTGAAAGTGGGATGGCTGCCAAGAACAGATCGAGTTGCCTCGTCCTCAAACTGAGCTCATCAAGCATTCAATCAGAGCTAGAGGGTTCAATACAAACACAAATGTATGCCATTTCTCTCCTTTTATTTTCTGCTGCTGACACATCTGTTTCTCAGTAAAAATAACATCAGTATGCAAAAATAAAACCCCTCAAAACCTGTAATATAACCAGCCGTTAAAATTCATAGACGTTTCTGCTAACAAAAAAAAAAAAAAAGGCAAGCCAAAAACCACACAACCCTACTGAAAAAAGACAGAAACGGAAAAAGAAATGTAAGTCTTAACACAGAGACGTAGCAGCCATGGCATGAAAAATTCATTTCCATTAATGAGACATGGTAGTCCCCAGGCCAGCGCCCTTTGTATGTGAACCGTGTTAATCAGATTGTATGAGCATTTGCCAAAAACTCCTGGGATAACAAGCAACTATAACTATATAGCAAGCATAGCAGATTAGCAGCTTGCTAAAAACTGCTTGACTTGTAACCCTTGAAGCACAAGAATTACTCAGATTTCGTGAGTCCCTGATAAATGAAGCACTTCCTTACGTGGCTCGTATTTGTTGCAGCCTTTGACACAATTTGCACATCACCAAACTGTGTACAAAATCTCCTTCTCAGCGGCATCTTGATACAAGAAGGTACAGAATAAGCAAAGAAATAAGTGCTGCGTCAATTCAGACTTAGTCATAGGTACTTCTCGTACAACACCTTGCTACTGCTACCCCTCATTGCCAAAAAACCCTTCAGTAACTTCAGCTGAGTTGAGCGAGATGAAAACACAGGACTCACTGCAGAAGCTCCTTGGGTTTGGATATGGAGAACAGGCCGAATTCTTGAAAGACGAAAGAGGACAGCGGGACCTAGACTTGACCAAGCAAACTTCTCCCTTCTATTAATTTTCTGTTAAGCGAACCCTTCAGCCTGGAGAAGGAAAACCACCAGGACTTAGGCTTCCCTTCCTCCATCTGGCAATAAAATCTTCCACTGCTTCCCAGCTTGGGCTTCATTGGCTGTATTTTCCCAGTGACAGAAACGCTACATGAGACAACTTTGAGAAATATCTGAGAGTTTCACGGAAACTTTGAAATTGTTGGATCTGTAAAGCTTTTTATTGACTTTATTCCCAACCTACCACTAATCTCAGTCACAAGTTCTCGCTGTTTGTACAGAGCTAGGACGCATTAAGAAACCAATTTTCTCAAAAAGTAACCCCATAAAATGAAGAGAATCAATAAGCTAATTTCCAAAGAACACAATTTCACTATATTCACGGAAGTATCATCCATAACTGACTGTGAAAAGGACTCCAAGAAACACACTATTAGTGACCCTGCATAATATAATCAACTGTTAAATCCTGCAAATTCCTATGTGAGTCTTTTCAACACTGCATGAGTGGTTTTGATCAGAATATGAATTACAGTCCCATTAGCTGCCTTCTTTTCTACCACAATACTCAGGTGTTTCCTCGAAGGAAGAAGAAAAGACTCCATCATTCACACGCTGCCTCTGTCTCTCTGCAGGCATCTGGGAAACTTTGAAGATTGCTGTAGTGACCAACAGGATGTCCTTGCTCTCTCCTGCCCTTCTTTCCCTTTTGAAATATCAAATGGACGAAAAGTATAGAAATAGGGATACAGACCCCATGTATATTTTCTTCAACTTCAAAACAAGAAAACTGATTATTCAGTTTCCCCAGAAAAGTCATTCAAAACTGAACATCCTCTGCTTTATTTTACATATTAATTATTCCTCTTAGAAATAAACATTTCCTCACTAAAATGTGCATTTTGATTAAATTTAACTTTTTAGTGGGAATATTTCCCTCACAAAACAACTTAATCAGCTTTATTTATACATGACCTAATTTCAAACTCAGGGGAAAAAAAAGTCAAAACATGCCCATGAGCATCTGAAGGAAGAGGATCAGGCCATGCAATTTAAAGAAGCTGAAGTGCTGTCTTCATCTCTACTGGTTTTTACAGGGAAATGTCTTCCACTGAGCT
This sequence comes from Buceros rhinoceros silvestris, assembly GCF_000710305.1. Lineage (NCBI taxonomy): Eukaryota > Metazoa > Chordata > Aves > Bucerotiformes > Bucerotidae > Buceros > Buceros rhinoceros. The sequence continues at coordinate 18,868 of NW_010406298.1, read as the reverse complement.
TCGTAGTGCAAAGTTTTTCATGATTTACAGCAAAGAAAAAGAGGCAAATCAGTCTCTAGCGAAAAGTCACCCAAGCTCATGAAAAATTCAGAGTGACTAAATTTATAATTAAGATGAATCAAGACATGACAGTAGAAAACAGTTTGTACATTAACAGAAATTCAAGACTTAAAATGATTCCCCCCCCCGCAACAGGAAAGACAGAGAATTCCCTGTATTTTAGAGAGACATGAATACCCATAATTTCTGTATCTATCAAAGGTAGTTTGAAACACAGTGAACTATTTTAAGTAGGTCTCATAGCTTTTATAATTTATTTATGAACAGGGACATTATTAAAAATAAATGCTCTTCAATGGCACCTAAAAGCAATGCTGTTTTCAAACCAAATGCCAGGCAAATGGCATGAAAATGTAAAACTCAGTAAGTCATAAAACACTGCTTTATCACTGAACGTTTATTCTACCAAAATACAGCCTGAAACAACCAGGCCCTGGAAATAATTAAGCTTACAGTTAGGCCAATTAAATATTGTGTGCCATTACAAAACCATACTGGATTTTTATCTTCCGCTGCTAAACTTAGTGCAAAATAATTGCAGCGAATACAATTACCTACCACAGTTACCATCTGGGACATGAAAGTAAACATTTTAATTATCGTCATTGTAATTTGGGACCGACAAAGGCCAGTATTTGGGCTACATATGGAATTTATTTTTATGGATTAATGTCAAAACAGGTGGATGCAGCACTTCAAAAGACAGTTGGCTACAGGCCAGTGAAGTTTGCAGCCAAGCACAGACTACTACAAAGAGCTGGAGAACTGAATTTTATATCCTGGCTGGTTGTTCAGCTGCTGGGTGAGCTCAAAAGCAAAATCGGGATAAAAGACATTGACCTCTGTTCTAAATCACTTTTATGTATCATTGAAGTAGTTACCATTGAAGTAAAGAGATGATTTTCTCATTAGAGTTGTAGATTATCAAAAACTCCTAGCAATTTTACTGGCTGTATTGAGAACTTTGTATGCAGGGAAAGGAGAATACTTGACTTGGGGCACTTTTACTTGATAGCTATGAGTACGCATGTCTACCATTAGGCAAAGTTAAAAAGTATTCCTCCTGTGGAGCTCTCTCTCACTAAAGAGCGAAGGAGGACTGCAATCTAATTAATGAGAATCAGAAAAATAAATATATGGGCTAGGAAAGAGAGAGGGTATTAACTTCATAGTTTTTGAATATAGCACTGAAAAGAGGTACTTATAATGCCTTTGAACACAGTTTAAATCTGTTTTACCAAGGTCAAAATAACTGCAAAAAGAAGTAAGACTGGAGAAGTTATGTATCATCTGTAGTGAGCAAAAAAACCTCTTGAAGCCCTGCTGCAACTTAGACTTCACACAGCTGAATAAAACCAGAAGGAACCCTCATTCAATGAACCCGTTAAGACCTTCAGCTTCTGACTGTGGCCTAAGCCTGCTAATGACCGCACAACAGCCTATGAAATTCTTAGCCCATGTGTTTGAGTGGATCACTTCTTTTGACACGTAATGAACTCCTCCTGCGGACTGCTGCAGCTCCTCAGCTCTCACCTGTATTAAAGTAAGACTGTTTTCGCACTTGCCTCAACCTATACACCTAACCCAGTAGAACTCAGCCTGCAATGGCTTTCCATCACACGTCACAACCTGTATTACTATCTAATAACTATGTATTTTTTTGGTTTATTTCTTTGTTGGCTTAAACTAATAAACCAATGGCCACCAAGACTTCTCACTACTTACTTTCACTATTTTATAAAAGATTGAGACTGAAACTGGACTGAGCTAATAGCAGAAGATCACGATCCGTTTGTTGGCAACAAGCACTGTATTTTGTAAGCGGTGCGCAGCACAACTCATTCCTTTAGCAGGGATCCAGTTTCCTGGTAGTCTAGGCTGGTATTAGAGTAATACCCCAATAAACCATAACTCACTCAGTATCAGACCTGGAACCAACGAGTGTTTGCAAAGATCTTCATGACCTGTTATCTACAAATGCACACACTTCAAATAACCCCTACCCTTACTGAGGCTGGGGAGGATGCTCTGCTATTACTTTACTGGAACCAGATTTTATTGTCTCTCTTTCATGTTTTCAGATTTCTTTTCTAAACTGAAATTATACACTGCTTTTTGATGGTCAATATGATCAAAATTTAAGCCTCTGAATATTTTAGTTGTTTTGAATGAGATATCATAATGTTTGAAAATAAGCACATACCAGAAACTTTAAGCATTGAAATCTAAATTCCACTTTTTGGCAGGCCTACCATGAGCATCCAGATCTATTTCTTCGTGTTTAAGATTTACCTAAGGCACACTGTAGTGCAAGGATTGAGTTGAAATAATTTTTACATAAAAGATGATGACACAACTACTTAGCTAAAAAAAAAAGTATGACCTTGCTAAGAAAATATGTGAGGTTTATCTACAGACACAATCTTGAGGAGGATTTCATTCCAGAAGGAATATTTAATAGTACAACCAGAAACATCCCCCTACCACGTCTTAAAACTCAATAATTGGATTTTCAGAAAATTATACCTAGCAGAATCAAGACTGACTGCTTAGCGGGTGTGAGTCACTCAGCCCATCTGCTGGGTGCGTCCTCTGCTTTTTGGCACTTCCTTGAAATCATGAAGTGTACACACACACAGAGGTTAGAAACGTTTCAAAACCATGTAAGCAGATGGTGATACAGCAGGTAATAATTTAATTACAAAACTCCCAGAACACAATTCCAAAAAAAAAAAAAAAAAAGGGAGGGAATAAACAGTGTCCAATCTGATATTTTAACTGCACTGTAATAACTTTTGTTGAGTTGGCTATGATTTCCCAGCCACCTATTCTGCAGCTGGAAACAGCAGCAAACAAGAAGTTCTATACCCTGTTTTATGCCACAACATTTATTACTTCCTTTGAAATTAAGTACTTTAGGATGAGAGTAATCTGCTAGGTTTTTTAAAGTGCTAATGGTATACATGTTTCACTGTCTTATTTAATTAACTTAGAGAAGATATAAAAAAAAAAAAAACAAAAAACCCAGCAATATAAACTACAAGTTGCCAAAGACAAGAAAATAACGATGTAACACAACTAGAAAATTTATCACTAGTTTTGCAGGTAGAAAGAGGTCAGAAAGACGCCCACCCCTCTGCTCTTGCATCAGCACAGAACACCGACACTGCTGAAGTGTGAAAGCCATGAAGAAACGTTAGCCCTGTTTTATTTGTTAGTCCTCATTTTATGAAGAACAGAATCTGACAGAAGTGGAAAAGCATGATACAGGCATGGAAATAATCCAGAAACTGAGTGATTTTGATGAAAATTAGAGAATTTTTTTAAAAAATATAAACTTATGTTGGTCTACTTAACACGCCACGTATGCCAATGAAGGCTGGAGGAGAGAAAAGGATCTCTCCAGAATGCTGTTACAGCAACTTCACTGTTTTGGAAAAGAAACTGCTGCCTCCAAGGAAGTCAAAGGTGCTGAGATAAATAGCACAATGCATAAGGTTTGACTGGCAGTCTGCTGAGCCAGTGGGAGCCATCATAACCAACAGAATCTGGAACTGCCTCAGAGATACATCACCCTTTCTGGAAACTGAATCATAAATGTGTAAGGCAGTGACTGCAAATGAATTGGAATAATTGGTGAGCTGTGACTAGGAGATTCAGAGTCACTGCTGGCTTTATGGCGGGCCTTCTAGTGAGACATTATGATACAGGCAAAAAAAGAGAAGGTGGGTGTAGGGTAGACGTAATAGTTATGAAATGTTTATCCCACAATAACACAAGTGAAGACATAATATTTCAATGTCATCATAGAACAGTATATTTTGCCTTCATGTAAAGGTCAAATAGCTTGAAGGGTCACAACATCTGAGTCACAAAGTATAAGCAATAGTTTATATATATGCATATAGACATATATAAAAGAAACATAAAAGATCAGTTGAATTTATTGGGTTATTTTAATTCTGACAAACGCCATAATTGGTTGCCCAATTTGAAGTAAAAACCCCTAGTCTTATGATTTAAGCAGCTCATAATGCAAACTTTCATTGTATTAGTTTTTGATTAGTTCCATTTCTCAGCAAACTCCAATACAGCGATGGGTTATGGAAGCCGAGTTCCAGATTTTATGAGACTATAAAGTAACATATGAAAGATTTATTATTTAATGCTAAATTTCCTAAACAAAGTAGATACCTTCTCTTCAAATTGTACACCCAAGCAGTTCTAACTTGGGATCGGCTTCTCAATCAGAACGCACAGGAGAAGAAAAACAGCAGCACAGCTGACTGGAGTGTCACCTTGTCTGTGTAATATTCTTCCCTAGTTTTTACTGGGTAAGTAAATGGCATAAAAGAAGTGAGGTGAAGTATTTACAAGTGTTTCCTTTAATTTTATTTTCTGATTCTCACAATTTATTCCCTTATAATTTAACAAAGCAGAAGAGAAAAATCACAAAAGGACTCTTTGATGTAGAAGCATCAAAATCTCCAGCATTATTCCAAGCAGGTTTACGACCTGTAGCTTGAAATGCTAGATAAATCGTGAAAAATAAATTAAAATAAACCTCATAATGAAAAACAATATATAAATACCATATAATTCTGCTCTGTGCTTGTCACTTGAAAATGAAACGCAAATCAAATTTTAATAAATATGACATATGAGTTCAGAAGTGTAATGGTGCATTTACCACATAAGGCAATTAGGTTGTTTTTTTTTTTTAATTGAATGCTGTTTAATGAACCTTTAGCTTACTTTTCAGTCTGCCTACAGAGTGGTGTTAAAAGACAAAGTCTGAAGTCAGAGTCTAATTAGAATCCTCTGCATGTCCTACTGCATCTACGCTGTTGTCGTTTGGGGTTTTGGTTTGGGTTTTTTTTTTGTTTTTAGGAATGGCTGATATTTTGTACAGGAATTATTCTCCTAAGTATACCACAAATACATAGACACACACAACTATATGTGCATGCATTTTCTATAGCTACACACATAATAAATGCAAATTATTATCTGGTATTTGCTTACAAAAGTACACTACTGCTGAACTATTTTTGTGGCAACAAATACCTCATTTGAACATAAAAGTGACAGTAATACCTGTCAGGTTTAAATATTTAGTACCAGAGCATTAAGGCTTCTGACTACTAAAATCACCCTAAACAGCCTTAAAGCTGCTGTAGCTGGACAGCCGAGGAACAGGATAAGAGAGACACTTGCCAGCACAACGCCAGCAGAGCCAGCTGAGAAAGAACCTACTTCTGCCCTCCAGAAAAAAATACTCAAAAACAAGAGACCTACATAAGGGAGATGTCCATACTTATATGAATACAAAGACAGTCATGGTAGATGTAGCTATCTACTAGGACAGAGCCATCTCAGACACCAGTCTGGACAAGAACAGCAGCAGGAGCTGACGGCATCCTTGCTGCCTTGGCTGTAACCGCTGCCTCAAGGCCACCCTAGCTCAGGCTGGAGGCCAACGTGAGATAGCTTACCTCAGAAAGGGAGCGGAAAGAAAACCAAGAGCCAGCTCATCTATTTCCTCCACCTTCAACAGCAACGGACCTAAATGGAAGTGCTACTCTTTCAGCCGCTGATTTTTTCTGATGAATATCAGCACCCAGAAGTTATTTCATCACGGTGAATAGGGGTAAGTAGGAACGAGAAAGCCCACAGGTACAATTCTATCAGTGAATGAAACGGCAACGAAGTGGTAATGTACCCCTAAACAGAGAAACTAAAACCAAGCAAAGCAAATCCTATTACCCCAAGGTGCAAAAGTTTTTCTTCAATGTACCCATACACTTTTGCTAGACGATGAGTGCTATTATTCAGCCTTCCAGTTTTCTCTCTCTTCCCAGCTGCAATAATCAGATGGGCCATTGTCCTGACAAATGAGGTATCTGACGTATCCCCATTGAGCCCATCATCACCATGTCAGTCACTCGGTGAGAAGGGAAGGTGGCAGTGACCGGTAAATTGAAAGAGCAGATGATCATCACGGCAATCGCCTCCTTCCCACGCCGGGTGGTTATATGCTGAGTGAACACTGTAAGTGAAAACCTGCTGTGTTCAAACTGGAGTAACTGATGTAGCAGATTCTAGCATAGCTCTCAGCTTTCACCCCCCCAATGAAACAGCATTGCCAAGGCTTCCAAAACTGTTTTGTAAAGCACTTAAAGCCGTGACTTTATTTCTCACGGTAAAATAACAAGAGATGCCAAGATTACAGTGGAAGCCACATGACTGTTTGGGACAGGTAATATCTGCTTTGTCCTAAAATAAAATACCAACATTTAGGGGAAAAAACATTGTGAAAAGATGAAAACAAACAATCTTCTTAAAAATAAATAAAAAACCCCGCAAAACATTACTACTTTTTTATTAAAGGTCCTTTAAATGCTAAAGACCCCTACAAAGCACAACGGCCTACAGTCACACCTGGCATAGCCACCCTCGGCTCGGGCTTCAGGCATGTGGAGAAGAGCCTGGCTCGGGATCTGACAGCAATGGCAACTACAGTCCCAAAGTCTAAACGATGCCAGGTTGATTGATGCGTCCCTTCTCATTTGCTATACACTTCTTTTGACTCAGTGAAGAGAAGTTAAACATGCAAAGAGCATAGTGTGTCAACTAGGAGATTAGTTTTACCGTCTATATGTTGAAGTGAATAAATTGTACCTTCATTAACAGAAGTAGGCCATGCGCCGAAAAAGTCATCGGATCCGCTTCACTGGTGAACTGGAGCAACACTACACGATTAGAGAGCCTCAGCAGTTCAGCAGCCTTTAAAGGCAGGTCCAGTGGTTATGCAATTAATTTTTGATGATATTGTTCCTTCTGGGAGATTCACTCCCAAGTGCCAAGTGGGCTCCCTGAGCTGAAGCATTAGCTTTAACAAACTCGACACATCTACAGTGGGTCTAGTATCTGTTTAAAGTATTATTAAAAGATTTATGGAAATAAGCCATCGTTATTTGTGCTTATTTCTTCTCCAGCACTTTTTAAAGGCCCTGCAATACAACCAGAGTAGGAAACATTTGCAACTAATAGGTTTTTATTGGAGAATTTGGAAGGCCTGAGAGTTTGCCATTAGCAATAGTCATATAAAAACATCAGCAAAAATGTTTTTAGGTTTTTATTCCAATTGGATTAGCTGACCTTACTTTGGAGGCAGGAATCAACATTTCTTATTCCAGGAAAAGTAATTTCCAGTATCAAAATCGTATCAAAAGTAAACCCCATAAGCCTGACCTTGTTTTGTAAATTTTTTCAGTTTCAGAATTCAAGGTGGTTTAGAAAGCAAATTCCTTTCTCTCAGAAATCTTACTAAATATTGCCTGTAGTATTTTCTTTCCGCTTCCAAGTAACACAAGGCTCAAACAGCTGCTGTTAAACACAGCAGCCAACTTCCACATAGGAAAAAAAAATAAAATAACATTTCAGAACATATAAATGTATACTTAGAAATGTATACTTACATATATAGTATATATATACACTATACTAAATGGATACGTAGAAATATTTAGAACTGTTTAAAACTTATGATTTCTCCACAATTACAACAAAAAAACCCCACATTAACACTGCTCCATAAAACTAAGTTTTATGAACAGGCAGTTTCTATTTTGAAAATGCTTTCGATTCCAGTGAAATGAAAATATTTCTATTTTGTTTAGAAAAATAAACACATGAAGTTACTGAGCTATATTCTGCTACTATATTTCTACTCCATTTGGACTCCCATCTCCACAGTGAGGTTGACAAAAAGCAATCAAGCACACCTCCGGTTCATATTCCAAGCAGCAGGATCTTCTATGACTACAGCCCTCAGGACGCGAAAGCAAAAAGAACACATGCCAAAACACCACACTGCTATCAGGTTAAGAACCCAGCAGGATAAAAAGCTTTCAGCTAAATCTTTTGGTAGTTAAAAAAAAAAAAAAAAAAGAACAACAAAACCACCCACCAAACTTCATTTCAAAAAAGGAAACCTACTCCTGGAAGCACAGGAGTCTGTTTCCTTGACCCAAAGCACATCGTGTGACTCCTGGGGCACTTCCCAGGGAGAAGACAGGAAAGCGACCATGGGAACCTCTGATGCAGTGAGTGCTTAAACAGGACTATCTAACCGAGAACATGGATTTTGAAGCCAAGGCATCTCCTCAAAAAAAATATGTTGGGAATTTAATGGAGAAAAACCTACCAACAGATAGTATTACTAGTATTCAAATCAAATCCGTGTACATAACCCAGAGCTGGTCCCACAATCTCCTTTTAAATAACTATTGCTCCAGCACAGCGGACTTCTGCTCTTACGACAACCTTGCACAAAGCTTGCAGTGCAATTTTTGTTCACGTTTTTTCCATAAAAGCCATTGGGAAGCAGTTGATACCCGTTATTATATCAGTTTCCTTCCTTTATAAAAGATGTAAATGCTTACCAAATTCACATTTTAGAACAGATGTACTTTTCACAGTCAGCAAACAGAAGGTTTTCATGGACAAAAATGACACCTGTACCATTTATGAGGAAAAACATCCTATGAAGATGAAAGGCAATAACACAAATATCTTAATTTTGTGTTATTTCTACTTCATCAAAAAGCATTAAGCATTAAAGCAGAGATTCACAGTACCATAGATAGAATAAAGCACTGAAAGATGATTATTCTAAAGGTCACATTATCTTAAAGTGCCACTTTCTGACAGTGTGACACTGATACAGAAGAAATACACTCCACTCCCCAGAACCTGCTCTATGAGATCCATGCCCTCTGAACTCCAAACAAAGAAAATCAGCGATTTTCTTCAAAGGTCACCCAGCAAGTGCATTATTTAAAATAAGGCAATCGCCAATGGCAGTAAGTATCTAAGAAACATCTGATCCAGACCGTGAAGAGACTCTTAAAAATGCCACCAAAACTGAAACAACCCGTCCCCAGAACACACTTTTTGGTGCCACAAATTCTCTGTCTCTTGCCGGGCAGCAGGCTATGGCATTTCAGTTACAAATCTGGAATCTGTTATTCTTTCCAGAACATGTTTATTTGAAGTAGTGCTATCCCCTTTGAGCAAGCATGAAAAGGAACTGCATCCTCTTTCCAAGAGCTACTTATATCATGTGCATTTAAAAAAAAAACAAACAAACACGGACATAATCGGCTCCATCTCTGCCTAGGTCCAAATGTGGAATCCTGTATGTCAGCCTGAAGACAGGCTTGTTACATAAGATACACCAGTGCTAGTTCATGGGAACTGTTCCATAACAACAGAGCATGACAGCCTATTAACGTGCCACTGAGCTGATGTGACTCAAATAACACCACACGGGGAAATTTAACGCTGTCCAGAACATACTGTTCTTTCTACAAGAGTCCCTTTTCATACCCTCACAGTGAAGTGGCTGGACTGCCAGCAAGAAGTGGACCTATATTTAAAGGTTATTAAAAGAGCAAGAATCACAAAGACAATCAAGATCACCTCTGCAAAGCTCAATATAAAAAATAATAAATGTGCTGACATTTCTATATAAGATGTGAATCTCTGACATGGAGATAAAAAGATGAATAGAAATGCATTCAAGGAACTAGACGCATTTTTCGTGAATAAGATGTGTCTTCAGCAGTCACTCACTGTTCTGACCTTTTCAAGCTTTTCAGCTTCTCTGGATCTGTTAGAGCTGTTTAACAGTGAACAAACCAGCCAACTGGAGAACTGTGGAAGCAGAGCATCTCAAGGGAACCCGATCACTAATCCAGCAGGAAACCTTATTTTCACAAAAACAGTTTACTAAAATTACACGCCCTTGAGTATCTCCTCTCTAAGTTTATTGGGATATTTCTATCTGCATTTTAACAAAGGAGAAAAAGAATCTCAACAGTTATTCAGAAATATTATTTTGGTGAAATGGCATTCATCACATCTGTACACAAAAACATAACACTGTTATAACACTGTGTTTCTGTAACACAAACCATGACTTCTTACTGTTCAGTGTTAGAGCAAAATTTTACTGGGCTACTTTTAAACTATGAAAATTGGTGGAGGAGGAGGAAATAAATCTGACAAGCAGGATTCACATGAAGATCGACTAAAGACAAAACTAGGCTATGCCAGATGCTCTACAGAAGAGCTCTAGCACTGATGCAGAAATTTATCTCTGTCTGTCCACTTCTCTCACCACCTTACCACAAGCCCATGAAGTTCAGCAATTTCTACAGAGCCTCAGTTCCTGAGACAATTCAAATCCAAACCCATCTCCTACAATAGTGATGAACTACTCTGGCTGTGTATGTACATTTGTGTACACTTCAGTAAAGTGAATAATTCATGTACTATTTAGCATTGAGTTGCCACTGTATAAAACCACAGGCTGAAGTACCCACACGCTAGGCGAGGTACCAGCACACACCTAGCTCTACTCTTTTTGCCGACCTAGATGGCTTTGAGCACCTGAACTAAAGCCATTTTTAAAGGATTCTACTTTATCTTATAAGCCTCAGCTTCAATTTTTTAATTGTTTTTCTAAACTAAGCTAGTAATACTTACCTATCGTGAAAGTGAAGAGGACAAATTGATTAGCAGCTGTAAAGTACAGTAATTTGAGATAATCAAATAGAACAGAGTAGGTATAAATGTAGATCTCACAGATGAGATACTGATAATATAAATGTATTCCTCTTTAATAAGCAGTACTAATATTGTTTCTCACCAAATCAAGAAGGTATTATTTTTTTCTGAAAAACTGTTACACCTTATTACTGCAATCACTTTTTTAATTTCATGCTTCCCTAACTTTATTACTCTTAATTTTACTCACTTAATTCTGGCTATTTTCTACCATTTACTAGGAAAATAGACAGACCTTCATCATTTTCTGATAAATAAAAGCTAAATGGCTTTGTGAAAGAGGACATCTGTGCAGTATGCGTCTTTCCACCACTGGAACCCCTCTGAAATCAAATGATATTCTGTATTTCAGTAATTCCCATTAAAAATCCTGCAGCCTCTGAGCAGAGGCCAAGGCACAACTAAGGCAGCAGCCTGCGACCCCAGACGCCTACAGGGCTGCGCCAAGGAACAGTCCCATCCACTTCAGTGAGGTTTGGGATCACATCTGGTAGATCTTGTGTTTGTATATTCTCTTGCTTAAGTCTTCAGTCACTGCTGATTAAAATCCAAGCAATAATTAACTCAATACTAGCCAAAGTTAATCAACTTCTTGCACTTAATTATCTTGATTGAGAAAATGATTCTCCCCCTCCGATAACAGTTTTTAAGCGAGAAGAGCATCAACTTGGAATTATTCAAATACATGATTTTTCAGTCAGCTATTTTAAATGTACGCCTAGTAAGTGTGAATTGTGTTCTGTTTGGGTTTAAGTTTAGCAGTTTAAGATATATATTGAAATCTACAACTCTATTCTTAAAGGCATTATATTAGAGAAGCATGATGTATCACACTGCTACGTGTTTAGACAACCAGGTTGTGACTAAACAGCAAATATTGGAGTGCATTTTAGAACAAAGAAAAAAAGTCCCTGTCAGCTAAATACGTAGAACTCCTAAATGAAAGTCAAAGATGAATGTATTTATGTAACATTCTCAATACCCTTCCCCTTTACTGTTCCCTTAATATTTGCGAAGTGAGTTCCGATGAGCTGTAAATCGGCACAATTTCCATTGCCTAATGTAGACACCTTTCTCCTGTGTTTTATGCCTAACGGTGGGCTATACAATGAAAGCCTAATGTCTATAGCTGACAAGATATTTATATTCATAATGTAAAAACTGGAGAACGAGTCTTTAGTGTATTGTGGCTTTCAGTCATCTTGGCTTTAACTCCTGAACTAGTGCTGGATTATTAGAAGGAAATAGCTGCATTTCACTCCTTTGTTCTGTATTAGCGTGACAGTGGAAATAATACACAAGGAACTTGAAACATGATACTACACTGTGAGTCCTTACTGGTGGGTTGTTTTTAATATTTGCAACTCTATTTGATAGCATTTTCCAAGCTTCTCCAGTAAAAACATTTCTCTAAGACAGCCAAAGTCATTGTTCAATACTATCCCGCATCGATTCCCAGTTCTAATTATGAATGATATTCCCCACAAGCAAGACAGATTAGAAGTATTTCAAACTAAATGGGTGTAATGAGACATCCTTCCAGTTTCATTTGTTCTCATATAATGAAATGAAAGCTAAATACCATAACCACAGCTTTCCGAGGTTGCACACACCAGCTTATGCTCATTGTTATTTGTTGTCTCCTTCAGAAATAAATAGATTAAAAAAAGACAACTGGTAAAAAAACCCACTGAAGTAGAATGTTTTAAAGGTTTGTCTCCTTGAAACATACAATTCCCTAGAAACGAGATTCCTTTGTGAAGCTTTTGTTGTGGCTAAAAATGCACCTTTGTGAAAACAACCTGGCTCGATAACACTGTTCACTGGAGCTGACTATTTAGATTTAGTTTTTGCTTTGATATCTAACAATATTCAAAAAGAAGCTCAGCCATACGAGGTGCTGTATTAGCATGCATCTCTTTGGAGCAGCACAGCTAAATTTTTCAAAAGTCTTCAAAATATCATTTCATAAAGTGGAAAAGTAAAACCAGTTGTTTTCAGCTTGTCTTCACATAGATGTTTTGACCTCTTCAGCTCTTTTTTTTGCCCCTTTATTATTAAAAGCACATTTTGATTGCAGTAACACACCAGAAAGACTTTATGGACTAAACACTGTGATCCTGACCAACAAAAGCTATTAAAAAAACTGTCTCTCCGACTCTGGCCGGCTGATAACCTTCCACCCAAGGCTGCAACAACCACAGCCTTCACTTGTCCCCTGGAAGCGTTGTGTGTTGCCTTTCATTTCTGCATCCTATGATGTCATTTTACGTTATTGTATATTCAACTGCCAGCAGAAAAGTCAGGTTTCAAACACTCTCCCCCCTCTTGCCTTGTTTTCATACCACATAAATACACACATCCTCTCGGAAATGAAGCAAGCCACCAAGCAGAGCTGGCTAATTGATGATAATATTTTAATTTTCTGGAAATGAAAGAAATGGATGCACAGACAGCATTACCTAAACCTACTGGCTGTGACAGAATGTGAAGGACCCTATGTCCCTAAAGGCACACCACTGCAGCAGAGACAAGTAGAGCAACAAACATCTTATTAAACAACAAGTGCGGAGAAGCAAAAGGCAGGAGCCTCCAGGGCCATGTTAATTATCTCGGGGTCGGAGTCGCTCGGAAGGCTGACTCGCAGACTCCAAGGCAGTCAGATGGCAGTGCCAACACACTGAAGTCCCCAAGGTCCTGCAGTTATAGCACTATCATATTTCAAATGACAGGTAACACTGATGAACATGCCGACACTCACCTCCTCAATTATATTCAACGTCAAGGTTTTTTTCATGCTGAAGGAACCGCTAATTTTCAACAGACGCATTTCCCGACAAAAGGTACTTTATCAAAGAGGGGAGCATAGGGTGTCTGCTGTAAGTCACTGAAGTTCCTTTCTGACACTCACAGTGGGAATAACATCCTTCATGCAAGCTCTCAAATGATGAAATAAATATTGCCCTTAGTCAAGCATACACAAACCACAATATACTGCGTTTGCTCTGCTGACAGACAGAGCCTTCGCACGGAAACCTCATTCTGCTATTAACTGCGGTATGGATGAGCCAATATTCTCTTGGTATTTACTTGAATTTCCTTTAGAGATAAAGGCCCGAGCTCCAAGAAGCAAGGCTAAAAAACCAGAGTGCCCTCCACCAGAGGAGCCACATGGGCCATGGAGCAATTTAAGTGCAATTACCAAGAAAAACAGTAAGCACTGAATTTAAAGAGAAAGCTGTTCAAACATGCAAACATGATTCCTTGTTTATTCTCATAAGGGCTCTTTGCAGAACTTAACTGAAAATACAATTAAATGAACTTGATTTGGCAGTTAGTTCAGCAAAGAGATTAGGTGGCCCAGATATGGCTACGGGTGAAGGAACATGGTCTCATTAGAGCTTTCTGTCCGTTCGGGCTTCTCCCTCATGTAGTCATTAATACGGACTGGAGACAGATTCTGCTGTGAGTGGCACCAATTTAAATCCAGAGCAACTCTTATCTGGCCTCCAATTTGCATTAATGGTCAGAGGTGGCACACTGAGATGAAGCATGGTGAAGGCAGACAGCATTCTCGGAAGGAGAAGGAGCATTACACTAGCAGAGAGGCTCTGGATTTAAAGGGACACAGGGCAATGTAAAAGGACACTAGTTTGAAAAATAAAAAATCTGCTAAAATTAACATTTAAAAGTCTTTCGGTAATTTTTAAAATAATTGTGTACACGCAATTTCAATGTTTCCTTACGATTATTTTTGTTAACATTTACAGTTCACTTATGTAATAATCCCAAAATGTCAGATTCCTACAGAATGTGCCTGGGTAGCATTTGACATTTTAGCAGTTAATTCTTCAAATGCTCAGATTCACAGAGTATTACATCTCAGTTTCCCTTCCCACACTGTGGAAAATCAGGCAAATGTGGTATTTAATAGGTGAGTAGGATGCTCAGCACCCCCATTTGTAACTGATGTACAGAAGTACAGCCACAATTCTACGTAAGCTCTGCAAGGTAGTCTTACTGGCATGTCTTCCTACAGCTTTTTCTGCACAGCTTTGGGAAGAAAGCTATTACCTTCCTCATCTCATGATCCCGCAATTCCCTTATAACAATACCTATATCACCGTTGTTTACACTGAACTAGCAACCAGAGCATGCTGAAGTACTAAAATCACAAGACACTCTACTTTGTAAATCGGGAGTGGAAGGGTTGAAGGAAACACTCCAAAACATGAGCCTTATACATCTGCATGTGCCTTTCCAACTCTATACAGATGACGACATGTTCCAATTGATCCGAGCGATCCTCTTCAAAAGAGCTGCTGGAGTGATAAACCAATACCTGCTTTCATGAAAGGGAATATTTCAGCAACAACGGTAGCAATTTTTGGCAATATGTCTGCAGGTCCAGAGCCCAACAGTTTTGCTGATCCAGCAGATGGGTCTTGTTAAAAAACAACCAAACATCAACAACAACAAAAAACCAAACAAAACCCCACAAAACAAAAAGCTGCTCCTTCACTCAGCCAATGTCACCTCTGCCACCTCCACCCACCTCTGTCACTAGTCCAAGAAGAAATTCATGGGTCAGATTTCATGAGGAATCAAAGTGCTCAATCTAGTAACATCAAGTATTCTCACAGCCTCCTGAGACGTCTCACATTACTGAACGTCTGACTACTCAATCCTTCAACACTTCTATTCAGAATACAAACATTCTACAAATGTTTTCTACAAGCAACGCTGGCTTCTAAAGTTAAAATGTATAAACATGTTATTACTGATCTGCTCCGCTTCCACTGCTGACGGTGAAGAACAGAACTGTTTCTGCCTCTACCTAAACACACCAGCACATCAGCAGTCTTCTCCCAACCTCAGCTCCTTCTGAAAAATGTTCCAGGTAAATCACAAAAATGAGTTAGACAAAATGAGTTCAGACCCCAAAAAGTCAATATATCTTTTCTAGTTGTCATTGTCTTATTAAAATAATACTCTCTTGTGTGGATCTGGCATGAATTGAAAAGACAACTTCTCATATAAATTTAGATGTACAGTAGTACTACAGGGTTGTTCACATTTTAACTTAAAAAGATAGCTATGCTGTAGAGAGAAACAAGAAAAAAAATATTTCCTTTCCATCTTTTTGCTTTGAATAAGCCAGGGCATGTTCAAGTCAAGTTATTTGTTTTTCTTGCATTTATTTTTTTTAATATAGAATTTGGGTAGGTAATAGCACTCTACCAAGTTCTGAGGAAGTAAAGGCTACTTTGGTTTACAGGGAATTCAAATAAGCATCTTTTCTCACTTAAAGTATAATTTTAAAACATAGTGAAGTATTGAGGTCATTAATGGAAGTCCAGCAACCACCACAAACTTCAGCATAGCACAAAAGTATCACGGTTTTAAAAATTACAGCTCTGACAGTGCAATATAACTGCCATACCTTTATATTACCAAATATATATATTATATTACAAATCTGAAACTGCTACATATCCAGCTCCAGAAAGAGACTAAAAGTTGAGCATCCTAAACAACACGAGTTTCTCGGCAGATTTCATGTGCACCTACCATCTCTCAACAAAACACCCATGCATATGTTACTGTGACAGGTAATTTTACACGCTGGCAGACGCTTGCAAATGCTTTTATTTTTTCCTGCATGCAAATGCAGGTGTTTCACTTTATGGGTAAAAACTGTTTTATTTTTCCAGCATGCACTACAATTTCTGATTATTCATACTATTTTACTAATATCTCTCTTCTTCAGGAGAATTAGACTTAATGGACCGGATTTAAGGCAGCAAGAGTTCAAGAATATGCCTGGGGAAAAACCAGTGGTTCTCTTTGTTTCCACTGCAGTGCTGCTCAATGCCCCCCACTGAAACCACGGATTGATTTAGGGGCCATAAGGAAACTTAGCAAAATACGAAATGTAGGAACATCTTTATCCTTGATTTTTAACATGCAGGTAGATCAGATATACAAAAACTTTTGGAAGGTCCTTCTGCTGTCCCTAGGGATACAGCACCAAGGTTAGGGCTTATGAGCCCACAGCTCTACAGTAAATCAAGTTTAAAAGGCCATATACTGTGCTACCATATAGCTGACCCAGAACATCTAGACAGGAAGTGTTCTCCACGCAGACGACTTCAGAAATATGTCAGAGTCCAAATCTAGGTTACCCTCTGAAGACTTGGACCAAAGATTTAATAAAAGAGTAACCTTCTAAAAACTAACAAAAAAGCTGTGTTTCCAAAGCCAACTCCCAAATCAAAATCACATTCCCTAATAAAGTTTCCCCGCACTTAAAGCAACTTAACACTCATTTCGTTCTTGTACCAGTAACAACCCTGTTAGAGAAGCCTTGGAAAGACGGATGCGTTTCGCTCTCGCTGCAGCTGAGGGTCGGCAGCCCAAGCTGTCCAGCAGCTCTGCACCACTCTAAATCCTTTCGGGGCTATTGGTACAGCAAGTTCAAAGGCAAATTTCTATATAACACTTACGAAATGTTTCTGCAGAAGCCAACAGCAGATGTTTAAAGAAAGAGCCTGGCAACTGAAATATTCCTAATGCCGCATACTGAGGTTTTTTTTCTTTTAAAGGAAGAGGGTTTTCAAACACAGGGTATTACACACAATCATCATTACAGGCTGAAGGAGAAAGCAAGCTGAAGAGTAGCATCCTAAAGCAATTTTTGAAATACTGCTTTTAAAAACTCATAGCTTGTATCATTTTAAAATACAGCACACGCCATTAGACAACCTCACTTCCCCTCCTCGTACCTCACTAAACACATTAAAAAAACCACTCCATAAAATCCATTTCTGTGCTTAGTGTGAGTGGCAATACAGGCTTGATTCTAATCTCCTTATTGTTATTTATCACTTAGAAACCTCAATGGATCCACCCTACTACCCACTGCTCAAAAATATACAGATTGTTCCAACAACCAAAAGCCCATACTTTGTACTGTCAAATATATATGTCAGCCTAGACAACGTGTTGGCAGCTATTAGAAAAATGCAGAAAGCAAGAAAAAAACCACCTTTTTTCCATGCATACTTTAATTTCTTGAGATAGTCAAGATTTTAAAGTTCAGATGAGTGTCTGAGCCAGCTTTTGTTTCACCTTTCATACACAGAAGGATGACTTTCCTTAGCTGAATTAGAATTTTCTTATTACTCTCTATTGCTTTTGTACTCTGGTTTATGAAAATAAAAATTAATGAGATGGCTTAAAACTCTGCCTAACTGTAAAGCTACCTCTAACACTTTTTTTTATTAACACAAAGATCTGTTCCAACATACACTGCAATTACATCTACATTCTAAAAGAAACAACTGAACCTTGAACGCTATGACTCTCCAGAAACTTCCTAGCAAGCCAAAGCCACTGTTCAGAGCAGACCAGTCCTCAACAGAAATCATGCTATGCAAGTGATCCACTGCAAGGTATGGGATTTCTCAAATCCTAACAAAACAAATTAGTTCTTTCCCTCTCCACCCTCATTATTGGCATTACAGATAGCTACAAACTTTTTAATGTTATTTAAAGTGTTCCATTTCCACAAAAGAAAACAGACAGACCTAAGAAACAAGTACTTTTTTCTCCCAGTAATTTTTATGTAAATCAAATGAAATTTCAAAAATTACGAGTGTAAACATTTTTATTTTCTTTCACCTACTCAAGCAAAAGCCCCAGTCTCAAAATCCAGTGGTGTGTGGCTCAATGTGAAGCTGAGGCCAATAACCCTATTTAACACCACAGCAATAAACAGTTAAGCACATAAATAAATATCTTCTCTCCCCTCAAGTCTGACATGTCCACATGAACACAGATAATCAAATTTATAACTGGAGCTGCACCGTTGGGTCATTTTTCCAAAGACTATAATCATGATTCAGTGATCTTCCTCTGAGCATTGGCAGGCACAGAGTCAATGTCCCATGATATTTAAACGATTGGTGTCTGCCCAGCGCTTCTCTCCTCCTCGAATTGTCTGAGCTCTGAAAACAAAACACATCACACCTGCATGATGATGCATCGGAAAAGCTATTCCAAACCGGATGCTGCTGGGGCAGCATGCAGAGAAGTGAAGCTCCCAGATTTCTGATTCCTCCAAGGCAGTGATTTGGGTTTTGATTGTTCATTCATCACGGCTTGGCTTCGC
>NW_010406297.1:0-1181 GCF_000710305.1 Buceros rhinoceros silvestris | reverse complement strand
GTACCTCGGTCCCTCGACCCTTAACATTTTAGTAGCCTGTACGGGGAATTGAAGAACATATTCTATATCCTCGGTAACTTAAACAAACACAAACTGAGGTTTCAGACATGGGAGCTGGTACAATTCTGTTTTGGATTGTTAAACAATATGTCCAGAGATTGTTGTATAATTTAGTGCCTGAATCACCAGCTGATGTGGCCTACTTTTTATCAATAACTGGTACCTGTCTGTGCATTATTGGCCTGAAACATGCTGCAAAGCGGGTGTCATACTTGGCATTTGCACTTGCAGTGAGTTGGTTTATTTTGGGTCAGCTGGTAATGATGCCAGTACGTTTTGGATATGATGACTGTCTATAACTCCACTATCGAATGGAAAATGAGTAATGACCCTGCTCTATTCGACACTGGCAACCACACCAGACCATGGGAGTCTGAACCTGAAGGTTCTGTGGATAACACCGTTTTCCTGTTTATATCAGTCATCTCTAACGTTGTATTAGTCATTTTTACTGTTGTCCTGTGTGGTTTAGCATCAAGAGCAGGTACCACACAAGCATTACTGCCACCTCTCCACCACAACGAGTAGCAATCGCCCTGGTGAAGAAGCGGAAAGAGGATGAGGCTCCGACATCGGATGATCAGCCTGGTGACCCTGGCGGCTCTGATGGTGGCGCACACCCAAGCCAGCCTAAGAAACGAAGTCCCGTCTGAGACGTGCCAAGACTGCCAAGACTGGAGCCCTCAGAGCATGAGTCCTCAGAGGATGAGGATGAACCTTACTCTAGGAGGGACTTGAGGAACATCAGACAGGAGTTTAGCAGGCCTCCAAATGAGTCCATTCTGGGGTGGTTGCTTTGTTGCTGGGACCAGGGAGGTGATAGCATCGAACTGACTGGCGGTGAAGCTAAGCAGTTAGGAAATATGGCCCTGGAAGGAGGCATAGATGGTAAAATAGGGGCATATGAGAGAAAACTTAGTATTCTTAAGCGATTTATGGCAGCTGTATACGATAGATATCCAAACAGAGATGACCTCACACACCGTGTCCCCCTATGGGACGCTCTAAGTAAAGGTATCGAATACCTGAGAGAGTTGGCTATAAAAGAAATTCTCTATGGTGAACGAAAGGATAAAAATGTCAACACCGGGTCGGTGATCACTACTCCGGCTTTACTTAAA
>NW_010406296.1:35470-44195 GCF_000710305.1 Buceros rhinoceros silvestris | reverse complement strand
TTTGGTTTGACAACAGAGGTTTAAATGCACAGAAGTGGCTAATTAATTAAAATAAGTGATGGATTCGTAACACTTTGGGGAGTTTTTAAGTAGTTTCTTTGTTGTCAGCATTTCACTGTGTTTAATCACCAGGGATGCTCTCAAACTTCTGCAAGAGCAGAAGGGCAAACCCAGCGAAGTGAAACCTGTGGTTTCTCCAGCTCCTCCCCAGCCTGCTGCAGTACCTTCTGCTTCGCCTGTGACTTCTGCTTATCCAAGGCCAGCAGATCCACCAGTTTCCACACCAGGACAACCTGCTGCACTGGTAAAACTTTGTCCTCAACATTCCTACAACCAAGTGTTGCTGTGGCTACTTAAGTATCCATGTGACATCTCCAGAACCAGAGAGATCGGTTGTCAGGGAGAGAGGAAGGAAAGGGCTTGCTGGTTGCTTTGAAGAGTAATTTTGAAAAGCACCTAAATACAGTTAATTTGAAATGTTAGAAATACCACAAGGTTTTTTTTAAAGACTCAATGTCCCTGCTGAAGTGCACGTTAGTAGGAATTGAAAAGCTTTTGTGAAAAACAGAGGGGGGGGAAAAACTCCAACTTAATAGCTTTAGAGTATCTTTACAGGCTGGAGTTTACAATGTACCTACAACTCATAATATGCAGAAAATGCTGCTTTTTTTTCACTATACAAAGAATCAAACAAAGCACAGAAAGCCCAAACGTAGATATTTTTCCATTGCAGGGGAGAAAAAAAAAATCTGTGATTGCACCAGAGCGCATGTACTGCAGTTTGTGGTGTGTGAGTACTACTCAGTGTGTAGTCTGTGTGCTGCAGATACAAAATAATGTTTTGTGGAATTGCTTATTTTCTTGGTTTCTGTAGTCACTGATACTTCAAGACATTCCTTGAAGGGGATATCTGAAGTGAGCAGGAGCGACTGATGAGAACGTGGCAGTGCTGGAGTCCTTTTTCAGCAAAGGAGAGGTACGTTCTCTCTGCTGATATTTAACAGGCAGCATATTTCTTTCAGGGCACGTTCACGGAAATCCCAGCTAGCAACATCCGAAGAGTTATTGCTAAGAGACTAACAGAGTCTAAAACCACTATACCTCATGCATATGCTGCTGCGGACTGTAACATTGATGCTATTTTGAAATTAAGAAAAGAGTTGGCCAAAGGTTAGTGATTAATCTGATTTACTCTGTCTTGTTACATCAAATGTCTGGTTTATATCATCTTGCCCAGCAGGTGTAGATGGTGATGTAGGCAAAACACTATAGAAATGCTTATGCATAAGATGAAGAAATTAAATTTTCCCTTTTTACCTCAACTTGTATTCCCTGAAGTGACTTACTTAGAAAAAGTTCATGAAGCTTAAGGTCATAATCAAAGATTGCTTTGTTTCTGCTAAAACTGTTTTTATTTTTGCTAAAATCAGCTGAGTGTATTGTGCAATAGGATGGTTTAATAGTTTCAAATTCATGCAGATTGGAATCTTCTCTCCCAAATCTGAATTCAACAAAGTATACATGACATGCATTTAAAAAAAAACCTAGACCATATTTCAGTAGTACAGTCTTCTGTGTATACAGACCGGTGTCAGAAATATGGAAACAAATGTTTTTATAAAGCTTTGATGTCTGTGAGTTAATTTGATCAACGAGATTGACAGTGGAGTAGGTTAGGCTTTTATTAATCTGGGGCGTCTTGCTCTTCAGTAACTCACCTTAAATGAGAGGATTGTCTAAAAATCTTGTTTTGACTCAGATATTGAAGCCTGAGGGAAAATTTATTTTGTAATATAATGCTTCTTTTTTCCATCGCACTTAGAAGGCTTATTTTCCATTCAATACACATCTTGAACAAGAATTTAAAGGACTATGATGAAATCGGATCAGAGAGAAAATTGTTAGGCCGTTGCACTGTGAGAGTGTATTTTTCTCAACAAGGTTATATCTCTGTCCCCAATCTAGTAAGCTGTGGAAAAAAAGAATTAATGAATTTACTGGCCTTTCACTCACATCTTCCATCTTCACTTTTCTGTGAAGCTACTCATAAAATGTGGAATATTCTTCTCGAAGAATAGGATTTGTTTCCAGTGTTTGAGGTTAGCGATATTGCTTATTGAATTGACAATATCTTACCTCTACCTAAAATCACATGACGTCTTTTATCTGCTGGACATGGGTTTACTTGTTTACTTTATCAGTTGCAGCCAAGCTAATCAGCCATAGCTTTTTAAATGTTCATGCTTTTAGAAGAGAGATCCCTTTTCAAAGCAAATTGGTCAAATACTGATTACTTTTTCTCATAGCCTGCTACTAACTGTTTCTTAGGTAAAAAATTCTGAAGGCCTGTTTTTTTACGTAGAGGAGAAACAGTGTTTTTTGTTGAAATGATTGTTTTATGAAGCCGCATGAACTCTGCATTCAGGATAGCATAGTAGGATCGTTTAATTTACATTTTTACTGCTGTACTGATTAAGAAACCAAGTGCTTTCTTCTCCTTTATTGAAGCATGTAGAGAAGAGTGTGATAGCTGGGGCCACCCATTGCTGGCATTGCAGTGACTTTATTTAACCCGCACAAATTAGGTTTGGTTCTGAGGCATGCTGCATGTTCTAAGGTTTGACTGAAGTCTCTGAAACTGGAGACACAGAATTGGGCTGCAAATCTTCACACTTGTACGAGCCAGTTAGGAGTCTGAACTCTAGCCAAGAAAACTGACCCCAAATCACAAGGATCGTTAGTCTGCAAAAAGAGAAACGCTGTTAATCATCAGTTATTGCACATTTAATCATCTCGACTCATAACTTTTTACTGAACAATGTTTTCAGAGGCCTCGTGATAGTAATACTAAGGGAAAATCTACCATTTAGAATTCTGAACTACCTTCAGGGTTAGGTCAGTTTTGAGGCTTTAGTTACAATCAGACAGTTATTTCAAAGCAAAGTGTGCTAGTGACTGAAAACTCATGAAAGACCAAGAGGATCAAGTTTTCTAGGTAGTAAGCAGGGCTGTGTTTGACAGAACTTTTGAAAGGATGAGAAGGTAATCCAAGCTGCCAAGGAAGAGCACTTGAAAGATTGACAGGGGAGGAGATACGAGTTGTTACTACCATTGCTGTGCATCTGAAGGCTGCAGTTCTTGGAAATAAGAATGAGGAGGAAATAAGCCTAAAGGAGGAAAAGATGTCAGCTCAGAGCACTTTCAGTGTCAGTAGTTCTGGACCGGAGAGAGTGAATTTGATGGGTCCCGCAATCAGGTTTTGAGGTCTGCTCTGGAGGGTGGCCCCCCTGAGCTGTGATTCTGTCAGACTGCATTAGCTAAGCAGTGGCTTAGAGAAACCTTAAATGACAGCCTGGAAAAAATGTGTATCATGTGTATTTAATTTTTTTTCTTTTACATTAAGTTTATTCTCTTATACCTAATTGGAAACACCCTATTTGAATCCCTATGATTTGTTTAATCAGTGTGATTTGTAAACAAAGCTTGATTTTCATTTGAAGTACTGGTAATTGAAATTAATTAAAGGAAATCTGAAAGAGAACACGTTGGTTTCACAGAAATTACGAGTTCAGATAGTGTTTCAGGTGCCCTTTTGGGCTGCCTCCAACTTGAAAATGTATTTGAGCATCCTAGAGATAGATGATGCAGTGTGGGCTGATGTCGAATAAGAGAATAAAGGGAGAGAGTGTTTTATCTCTATCTAGCAATGAGCAGTAATAAAACAGTTTGTGGGTTTGTGGATAGATACCGTGATGTTGCATCCCTTTCCAGTTTGGTACCCGGTTCTTTTCTTTCAAGAACTTTGGAAAATGGATGGGTGTGAACCACCTTGGTTATCCATTTGTGAGCTCCTAAACTAACTTAAACTGATATATTCAGATTTTCTAGATGATGATACAGGAACTGCTTCTCCTCTCCTTGGAGTTTTGAATGGCCACTTTTTAATGCAAGGTCTCTTTTCTACCTTTTTTTTAATATCATCTCTTATTCACATGTTAATGTCAAAGACAATTTATGATGTTGATACTTTCTTTAAACAGTAGCAGGTCTTAGGAAGTAAAAGCATTATCCCACTTATGCTCACTTAATTTTTCACCTCTCTCCTGCTGCTGTGGATTCCTAGTGAATATAGTTTAAAAGAGTGGGGGTGGGGACCAGCCATATGTCCTTGCATAAAATTGAATTGAAGAGATGCTCCTGGTAGATTTTTTTTTTTTTGTCTGATGGAAAGGGTGATGGTTTCTGCTACATGATCAGACATAATGTGGAATTTTTATGCAGCATTCCTTAATGTAAGCTTCTTTGAGGGGTAAACTATATCAATTTTTCCTACTCGAAACATCAGTGGTTGAGGGTAAAGTATCCCCAGACATACTTCATTTAACCATGCTCCCGTATTTTCACTGTATTCCTGCCCCCGCCTAGTGCACAGTGACATTTTTGCCAAGGATTAGGAATGTAATGTATAAATCCAAATATAAAATACCAAAATGTATTTGATGACCAAGATACAGGTTTGTCCAGTGTGAAATTCTGTTAATGCGATGTGGTGCTTGCATTTCTTAGGCTCACATAGAAAAAATCCAGTCCTCTCAAGGTTGTTTTATCTGGTTCTGGCTAGTGCTGCTTTTTTGTTGTGTGTTGCTTTGCTCTTGCTTTAACAACCTTGTCTCTCCTTTTATTTTGCAGCCTGCTCTAGAATACATTGTTAACCCATTTTAACAGACACCTTCCTCCACCTCATGAATTCTTACATTAGAAGCCCCAAAGGTCGTTGAAGAATAACGTCCTTATAATTTATAGCTGAAAAAAAGCTGATGTCTGCAATTATTCCAGTTAATACATCACACTGCATAAAGAATAGTAGTCTCTGTGCGTTTAGATCCTACAATAGACTCCTACATAGTAAATATGTAAAGCATAAGACGCTCATGGGCTGCTACTTATGAGTAGTATCACTCCAGTTTGCAGCTTTTTTGACTTTCTGGTAACATCTAGCAAGAATGTCTCTGCTCAGGAGACTGTTCCTTGATGAATACTCCTTTTGTGCCAAGGGGGAGGAAGGTTTTTTTCTTGCTTTTATGGTTGTAGTTGGAAGCTGAGCTTCAAATCTGCTGAATCGCTGGGATCTTGTGCTCACACAAATGCCAGTAAACAAATCTTATGAGCAATGATTGCTGTCTTTTTTTTCTTTTTGCAGATGACATTAAAGTATCTGTAAATGATTTTATTATCAAGGCAACTGCAGTTACTCTGAAGGTGAGTAACTGACTTAAAAAAAAAAAAAGTTTATTGTGAGCTGCCAAGGAGACGAGTGTTTTGTGAGCCTGTATGGAGGTGTGAATGTAATCATAGCAAAGCTTGTGATTGTTTGTCACTCGTTGTCAGGGCTTTCTTTGAGCTTCCCAGGTAAAATGCACTCCACTGTCTATGCTGTGGACTGTAGAAATGAGAACAACTTAATAAAGATCCATTTACTAAGTTACCATCTGCAGGGAATGGTCGATGCTTTGTCAGCAGACTGAAGCACTTGGCAAGACAAAGTCTTTGTTATATCTTATTAAAAATAACATCTTATTATAAACACATATTTGTCCAAGTCTTGTACTAATCTCATGTATTCCCTTGGATGTGTTCTAGTAGCCCAGTGCTATACATTAAAAATGCTTCAGGCATCCAGTCTTTGCTTGTTGCAAAGAATTGTCATTGTTCCCTTTGTCAGCGTAAAAGTTACATCTTGAGGTGAAGATCTTAAATTTCATTCAGGTCTATGTATTCCATGCCAGACTACAGAGGCTTTACAGGTTCCATAAGCTATTTGCATGTTCTCTGGGTAGAACATCATACATTGCCTTTCTTTTTTTTTTTTTATTGCTTTGCCTGGGAAACAATTTTTTATTTTTTGATGCTGAAAGGCGTTAGAGATCCTTCTTTAGGAGAACTCCCACGCTTTGGAACTGTCTCTTCATAGTCCAGAGTGTCTCAAATATACACTTGGGAAATGTAACATGTAATTAATCTTATTTCCAAATGTGTGAAAAGAAAGAACTGTGCTGGCTTCAGTTAGATGTGGAGAGGTTTTGGTTTAGGCTAAATCATAGGTGGGAGCTCTGACCAAACTGAAGGCCAGTGTTTTTAAGGTTCAGGAGGAAATAGTGTCTTTTAGTGATCACTAAAAGAAAAAGGTCTGGAAAAGATCTCTGTTGTGGCAAAAGATAAGTGAGGGGGACACGTGCTTGATCCTCAAACTTTCCTGTGGAGTTTGCCCTCGTCATCAAGGCAGTGTCCATACACGTGACGATGAGTGAATGGAGATTTTGTAGCAGTTTGGCATTGCTGTGGATTTGTTACCTATAGCTTCTTGATTGTATAATTGCAGGAGCTACAGATTTGGGCAGCAAATAGACAGGATTCTAAGCAGTTTCATGAGAAAGTGCCTGAGTGAATTCTGAGCATTGGGTAGACTGGAAAAAACTTCCCAAGTTACTCTATACCAGAAACAGAAGGAGGAGCTGGAGGAGCTCGCTGTGCTTTTTTTAGATGTGAACCTAGGAAGAAGCTTCTTTTTGTGGCTTAATGGGACCTTATGCAAGGAAATGGTGTCATCCAAAAATTACTGTGACCTGCGAGCATGGGATAACAAATCACTGCACCAGAGAGCAGGTGAAAGGGACATGAGGCAGGGACAGGAATGAAGGGTTGGGTGTTGTGCTTTTTCTTGACCAGACAAGAAAGATAATGAGATGTAATCCTAGTTTTTTCTTTGTTTTTTTTAATATACATTCTGGTGTTGAAGAATAGGAACTGAGAGTAGTGTTACACTGCTGCTTCCAGGAGTGGAGTTAGTTTAGATGGAGAAAATCTGTACCTCCCATACTTTAAACGTTATTTCCCTTTTGACTGAGTCCACCCACATACACAAAAATCCGATGTATTTTAGGAGAACCTCATCTGAGGAACAGGGAGTGCACCCGCAGCGTGTTCTATTTGTAGCTTCCTTTGTTGAGAGCCGTTACTCAGACATGTGAAAAACAATGCATGGGTATATAGGATGTCCATTTCCATGCTTTTTAAGTCCATATCCTGTGATGTGTTTGGGGGCAGAAATGACACTGCTTTGTAGCTTTACATGCTGGGCATCTGTATCAGTGACTCCTGAAGGAATTTGGAGGCTTTTGTTAATTTTTTTTTCCAGCAGCACCAAAAAGCCTTGTGGCTGCGCTGCCGCTTTCCATTCCTGGAGCGTACATTCATGCTTTTTGACAAAGTAAGTTTAAATAAAGTAAATGCAAGCTAATCACGTACATCTATTCTTAGACCAGCACAGGTTGTTGGGTTTTCTTGCCTTGCTCGTGGCAGTCCTGTTGACAGATGTGACTGCTCTTTCGCCTTCATTTACAGACAGCAATCTGCGATGCGCTAATTAGTTTGATGAATGCCTGTGTGTAGCTATGTGTCTTGAAGGATTTTCCTTGTTCTTGGTAACTGACTGCACCGTTGCTCTTTTCACAGCTGTCTCTCTTTTTTACTGTCTCTCTCTCCCCTAGCAAATGCCAGATGTGAATGCAACCTGGGATGGAGAAGTCTGCAGGCAGCTGCAGTCCATTGACATTTCTATTGCTGTGGCAACAGACCGAGGTCTCATTACGCCAATCATAAAAGATGTTGCTGCCAAGGGAATAAAGGAAATTGCTGCCTCTGCAAAGGTAGGTACAGTAGGCTGAGGGGTACAGTAGCTATACAGATTTTTGTAGCAGAAAATGTAGCTTGACCCAGATACACGCCTGTGTTAAAAGGCAGTTTCAAAGTGGATCTAAAGCAGTTTCAGCATTCCTCAGACTTCACAATTATTGTTTTGACCTCTGTTCATTCTTAATTAACAATAACTTAATTATTAGACTTACTAGACTAGACTGCTTGAAAAATAAACCTGTACAGACTCCTGCAAATTAATATATATAATTGTATTTCTTCAATCCTCGTAAGAAAGCTAGATAGTGTTAATTGCTTTAGTATTTCTGGTCTTTGGGGTTTAGATTTTGTTTAGGAGGTATTTTTCCCCCTCCTTTTCCCAGAAATTTGTAGCTGCTTGTGTTACTCTCTGCAGTCATATTATGGCACTTATTTCTATCTGCATTTTTTCAATAAGCAGTTCAGCTGAGAATGTCACATTAAACATTAAATAAATACGTACGTGACATGCACATATGGGAGGCACAGACTGAAATGCCGCTGCTTCCCTACCAGTCTCCCTGTAGTTTGGCAGACACTTTCTTTGTGTAGATGACTTATGTCCCTTTCTGCTGCTTGTGAATTTTAACTTCTTTCCAGGTCATGTGCAGCCTAGCACCACGTTTTCTTCATTCAAATAATGCAATTGCACATGTGCATTACGCTTCCGTTGACCCTACTGTGTGAACGCTGTTCCCGTGGCTGTTGTCTTCTAGTTCACTAATTATGCAGAGATGCATGAAAGCCTAAAATAAACTGTAGTGTAGCCCTTTAACTTTTAAGTTCATAATAGGGTATCAAGGTTTTGTAAAACTTGATACAAACTTGAATTTAGTGGGCGATTTCATTAGACTGAGATTCTCCTAAATGCGGTGGTGTTTGTTTTTAAGCTGACGTCATTGCAGTTGTTAAACTACCGTGGCCTTTCAGAACTCCTGTCTGAAAGATGTTTAGAAATGGGGGGGGGGGGGGGGGACGTTTTTTTCCCGGGCCC
>NW_010406296.1:25482-35435 GCF_000710305.1 Buceros rhinoceros silvestris | reverse complement strand
ATAATTAGTAGATGGGTGGGGGGGGGGGGGGGAAGACAGTTGTTTACCAGGGCCAGTAGAGTTTATATTACAACATGAAAGGGGATTAATCTAGTTCATAGCCGTAATTATTGACCAACTCATTACCTGTGTGGAAGTTTATCTTGTGCCGACTCTACCTCCAGCAGCACACAAACAGAGAGAATTCAGTTCAATCATAGTTTCCACTTACTGACTCTGGTCCTTGAAGGCAGGGGTGAGATTTCTTAGGATTTACCTGTTGGTAGGTTGAATTGAGTGCTTGACAGGGTATTCACAAAACGTGCAGAAAATCCCTGGAAAGCAATCTAGGAATTAAAGAAAAGTAAAAAAAAAGTCAATTCCTAGATAAAATGTAATTAAAAAATCCTAGAAAACAGTGGTAGAATTCCTAAAAAGGGAGTGGAAAACTCCTAGAAGACAGAGGGGGCTCATGGAATAATCCTCTCCAAGAAAGTTTCACAAATTATATATATCGCCTTTTTTCTTATTGTAATAAAGTAGAATTTTGGGGGGTTTTATTCAGTTTCACTGAAATTTCCCTACCATAATTAAATTACTGGAAACTATCTTCTTTCGAAGAATGAAAATATAAACAGAGTGAGTTACTTTTATCACTCTTCCCAGAAGCAGATCTGAGTCTGTTTCCCTGACTGTGCTTTTGGAAACGACTATTTTTGTCTTAAAATGTCATGATGCTGCAATTGCCACAAGGTGACATTTTCCACCTGTGAAATGAAGATGATACAAGCCAAACCCGCTAACTGTGTTCTGATGAACAGGATAGATCATTTGTCCCACAAGTATTCCCACTCCAGTCTCTCGCTGTCAGTTGAAGAGCTCCTGATTTTGAAAAGGTTGCTGCTAGCGTAGAAGTCACCTGACACATTTCCAGTCACCACCTTTCCCAGTGGATCCTCACAGGATGCTAGGAACAGGTTGGTGGCTGGATGACTGGCTCTTGACCCACCCACGAGTGCCGTTGCTTTTGAGGTCCACACAGTCCTTTCTTCCCAGAAGAGTAATTCATCGTGATTCCCACTGCTTCTGTCTAATGAGACCTTTGAGCTAGAAACATCCTGGGGGGTATAAGAGTCTTTTTCTCCGTGGTCTTATCGTAGAACTCCTTGGGCTGTGTTTTGACCAGAATCTTTGTGGGCAGTAGAAGAGTCTCCCTGGAGCAGCATTTGTAAGGTGAGAGGACAGCTTTCACAGAACAGCCAGTGTCATTGGGAACGGGAAATTTTGTGCCCTAGTCTCCCTGCCACATCATTGCAGCGTTGTCAATGTGCTTCCCTACATCC
Organism: Buceros rhinoceros silvestris; assembly: GCF_000710305.1. Classification (NCBI taxonomy): domain Eukaryota; kingdom Metazoa; phylum Chordata; class Aves; order Bucerotiformes; family Bucerotidae; genus Buceros; species Buceros rhinoceros. The sequence goes on along the minus strand of NW_010406296.1, from coordinate 34,113 downwards.
ATAAGCAGATGACTTCTTTTTAATGGCTGTGTGTAAAAAAGAATTAGTCCATTACAACACTTTAATTTCTCTCCCCCCCCTCCCCCCTTTTTTTTTCTTCTTTCATTTTCCTTAGGCTCTAGCAAAGAAAGCAAGAGATGGAAAGCTGTTACCAGAAGAGTACCAGGGAGGGTCTTTCAGGTAAGACTCTCTAGAAGCATTTAATTGCTGCAGTGTGGGTTCAGAACTGTTTTATCCTCACCTATTCCACTGGGTGTTAATGCACTACCCTTTGAAGTCTTGCTTAATTTAGGATGAAACTCCATGTGCTGATTCTGAGGGCCCAAGCCAGGCCGAGTGTCCTGTGTCAGGGGGAGACAATTATCTTGGTACAGGTTTATTTCATCTGAGCCTGGTGTGAAATTCATGGTTTTCATACTGAGATTGATGATTGATCTGACTTCTCTTTTTGCACCTAATGTTGGGGTTTTTTTATATTGCATTCTGTAATTAGGAAAAGCCATTGATCATAGTTTTAAAATAAGTATTTTAAAAGGAGTCGTTTGGCAGAGGTGTTTTAGCCGACAGAGATGTCTAGCTTATCTTCAGCTGAAACATTTAAAAACTGAGGAGATCCATTTTAAATAGCAGAATATATTTAGTAAATATTTTTTTTTCAATCTAAAAGACATTTGGCTTGGAACAGGGCCAGGCAAAGTTTATTTGAAAATGACACTTTCCTGGGTTACTTGACTCTCTGCCTTAGTGCATTATTCCTGTAAAGAAACGGGACTTTTAAAAAGGTGCATTATCTATAAATGCAAAAATCCCAAACCCTTGAGAGTCTGAATGTGCCCAAGTGAAACCCAGTTCAGATCTATTTTAAAGTTAATGAGTTTGGCCTTGGGAGAGAATTCAGTCATAGTAGTCACTGGATATAGATTATTTCTTTGGTGGGGTATATAATATCTGACATTACTGGTAACCCTTTTCTCTTTCATTTAGTATCTCCAATCTGGGCATGTTTGGCATCACTGGTTTCACAGCAGTCATAAACCCTCCGCAGGCCTGCATCCTAGCTGTGGGCCGAGCAAGAGCGGAGCTCAAGATTGTGGAAGACGAAGAAGGGAATGAGCAACTTAAGCAGCATCAGCTCATGACAGTGACTCTTTCGAGCGATGGTCGGGTAGTAGATGATGAACTGGCCTCAAAGTTTCTGGAGACCTTGAAAGCCAATATAGAGAATCCGATACGACTTGCCTTGTGTTAAATACAGTTGTCTTGTTTTGACACATTGATAACTATTATGTACCTGGCATTGGTTTTCTGTATGGAGGAGTAAATAGTTACTCTGAGATGGACAGTTAAAATATTTATTTATTGAATTAAAGAAAATATTAATATTCATGGTTTTAGTCTTTTGCAATAGCCAGTTTTATACTGCGAAGCTAAAAGTTAGCTTTAATTAATGTACAACATTTCTTTAAACCCTTGGTGCTAATGGCACATAACATTTGCATACAAAAGTTAATTTCCTCTGTAAAGGACAGTCCAAGAAAGTGTTAGGAAATTTAAAAGGGAATCATAAAATCACAGAATATTTTGGGTCGAAAAAGACCTTCAAAGCTCACCCAGCCCAACCCCTGCAGGGAGCAGGGACATCTGCCCCCAGAGCAGGGGGCTCAGAGCCCCAAGGGCCAACCTGACCTAGGAAATTTAAAAGGGAATCATAAAATCACAGAATATTTTGGGTCGAAAAAGACCTTCAAAGCTCACCCAGCCCAACCCCTGCAGGGAGCAGGGACATCTGCCCCCAGAGCAGGGGGCTCAGAGCCCCAAGGGCCAGCCTGACCTGGGATGGTGCCAGCGATGGGGCTGCTCCCACCTCTTTGGGCATCCTGGGCCAGGGTCTCACCACCCTCATTGTAAACGATTTCTTCCTTCTCTCTAGTCTGAATCTCCCTCTTTTAGTTCAACCCATCACCTGTTGTGCTATCAGAATAGGCCCTATTAAAAATTCTGTCCCCATCTTACTTAGAGGCCCCTTTAAGTACTGAAAGGCCCCATTAAGGTCTCCCCGGAGCTGCCTTCCCTCCAGGCTCCAGCTCCCCAACCCTCTCCCCTGTCCTCCCAGCAGAGGGGTTCCTGCCTTGCATCATGTTAGTGGCCTCTTGTGGCCCCATTCCAACAGGTCCACGTCTCTGCTGTGCTGAGGACTCCAGAGCTGGATGCAGTGCTCCAGGTGAAGTCTTCCCTGCGCTGAGCTGCTGCTTTAGCTTTTCTTTAAGGGCTAAATACCTAACTTATTCCAGCAGGTCCACGTCTCTGCTGTTCTGAGGACTCCAGAGCTGGATTCAGTGCTCCATGTTAAGTCTTCCCTGCGCTGAGCTGCTGCTTTAGCTTTTCTTTAAGGGCTAAATACCTAACTTTTAGAGTGAGGAAAGCAACATCATAAATGAACTGCCCTGAGTCCTGGTGGATACTGTGGTAACTGAGTAGCTACACTACATTGCTGCAGTAGAAAGGTTTTCAGAAGACTTTCCTGCCATGTTCTGCCATCCAAATTAATCTGGTAAAATTCACAGCTTCACTCATATAATTAGAATTCATTAAAACATTTGAACTAGAGGTGTATCTGTTTTTTTTAAGATAAAGGCATAATCTAATGCCTTGCAGAAAGGTAGAGAGGAGAATAAACTTGTTTGAATAAATATATTCTTCATAAGGATGGAATTTCATTGTTGATTTTTAGTTTTTGATGGAAACAACATTTAGTGAAAACAACATTTTCTGTGTTTAAAAAAAATAGATTTCCATTGACTTAATCTGGAGACAGGTTTGGTTTTTTTCCATTTAGAGGTTGCCCCAACTCAGGTGTTCTCTTCAGTTACAAAAAATGTAATGACTATCTTTTTTTCAGGTGCTCTGTGATATATTGTGGTTAACTTGAAACCCAAGTTAATCGTGCCAGCGGTATTGTGATGAAAAACTAGCTGCGACCTCTTCATCTCAGAGGTTCCACTGTGAAAGGTCAAGTTTTGCACACTAAATATTTGCTGATTAATGCTGTTCTTTGCATGGGTAGAATAAAGATGTAAGTAGAAAGTGTTTCCTCATCAATGTGTATTGACCTTGGAGGCTGCAGTGGCCCCAAGGTTAAGTTAACAGAAGTAGATTTGGGGTTTTTTCTTAATATATAAATATGGAAGCACCTGCTGTATGTGTTTGTAACAGAATAACTGCTTTTCCAGGACCTGGTGAGAATATAAATTGTCCGTAGAATTCTGGGAGTTTGTCTTATTCTGGTTTGTGCAGGTGTTTTTTTAAGATTTGCAGGACTGTGAGCTGCTGCCATAATTAAAAAGCTAATTGCAAGACAAACCCTTTAGTTAATACTGTGTCGAGAGTTTTTGCTAAATGAGTTTGCGGCTTTGGCTTGTCCTGATGTCATAGATTTCATGAAGTATGAATTGCCAGCAGGGAGATATTTTGATTACCGAGTCTAGCTGACTGTGCAATAATGGACAAACCCCTCTGGTATTTCCAGGAGTTCCTCGCTGCTAAACGGTAGTCAAGACTGGGTGCTAAAGATTAATTTGCGATTTTAAATGGTTAACTATGAATTTTTCCAAAGTTGTTGTCAATCCCACATGACTTTGAAGGGAAAAGATTCCGGCAATTTATACATTGGCCTTAGTAATGGACAAGAATTTCTCATTGTTTGCATGGTTATCATGTCTCCTTCCTGTGGAGACTACACAGCTTCTCCAGGTTAAGTAATCCCTAATTACGCTGTCAGAATATTTGACTTGTTTTGATTTTTTTTCTTGCAATGTATTTCCTTATGTAATAAAATTCCTGCGATCTTCCTACGTGTAGTCCCTAGAAGAACCTCACTCCTACAGAGTGAGTGCTCAGTGCCGTTTTCACCTGATCCTTTTGTCCCCATGCTTATCCCCATCGTCCATACAAAATACAGCAGACACTGTCATTTCGACAAAGGGTTAGTCCCATTGGGTCCAGTGGAATTTTAGAGCTGAATAAGAAGCCATAATTACAACCAATAATCCAAGAAACAAATTCCGACTGTGTGCCTTTATGTGCTGGGTACAGGAAGTGGCACACTGGACACATTAAAGGATCTCCAGCTGCAGAGTAATTTGAGGGGAAACTAGTCATGTGTGATGTGTTTTTCATGTGCAATAATTTGTGCCATGAGGTGATGGAGAATAAAAAGGTGCCGTTAGGATTGATTATGTCTCGTAGAGACCTGTAAGTTCAAAACTGGTTTTACTTTGTTTTTCGCTTGGCTTTTCTCGTGGCACTTCTCATTTTTCCATTGAGGTTTTTGTCCTGGATTACATCAGACCATAACAAACACTTTTTCCTCCCAAAATCCGCTGAAAGTGTTGTTCATTCTTGTAACTTCCTAGAAAGCAGTGGAAATAAGGGACATGGTAAATACTAGTTTTACAGTGACCAGTGCCAGCTGCTCGGATGGGTGGCTCTCTTTGTCAGAAGGTCTCGTTGCAGGTCCCTTTCAGCACCACTCGGTCTGTCCTGGCAGTTTCAGATATGGCTCAATCAGAGCAAGGTTAATCTGCTTCTGTCTTAACCAAAAACGGGCAAGTCATGGGGAAGCGTAATGTCTGTAATTTGCTGTGAACTTTTATGGAGAATTTTGCTCTCGCAGGTGGACGGTCCTAGATCTTTCACAACACTGCTTCAAGGGTATGAAAATTGCACGAGGAAAGGCGCAGCGGAGATGTGGCAAATGTGACAGCAGACACCTTTAAAGGCTTTGGAGACAGAAGACCCAGGAAGAGACCCAAGGTTGTCTTTTGGCAGAATAAAGCCATGTTATGAGGAGTCCTCTTCCCAAGCAGGCTCTTCTCCATAAGCAAGCAGGTTACATGACACTGAAGGACGTGTAGATTATTGGCCTGGTGGGTCGTACTATGATTTGGGTGTTAATTTGACTGTTCAGTTGTGTGGTGGTGTTTTTTTTTTAACTTGGCCTCTCAGGTCTCTTGGTGATGATTTCCACTTTCTTCTTAAAATGTAGAAGTGTTCTCTTAATTCTCAAGAATGCTCATCCTTGACTTACTTATCGAGGAATGTGATGTCTGTGTGTTGAAAATCCTCACTGATGTCTTTCCAGACCCCGTGCGGGCCATACAGCTGTGTAAGCTACAAGAGAATGCAGGAGGTGGAGTGTGGTGAGGGGCAGGCTCTCGTCTGGTATTTAACCAAGCTGCTCCTCTCTGTAACCCAGAGAGGTGGCAGCAGCCCCATCGCTGGCCCCATGGCAGGTCAGGTTGGCCCTTGGGGCTCTGAGCCCCCTGCTCTGGGTGCAGATGTCCCTGCTCCCTGCAGGGGGTTGAACTGGAGGAGCTTTGCAGGTCCCTTCAACCCAAACCAGTCTGTGATTGTATGAAAACTTTGAGCCCTTTGTTCACTTTGAGCTTACGCTGATTATTGTTCGTACCTCTGCAAGGTTAGTAAATCATTGATTAGATCATTGTACCAATTACTGTAGTGCTGAGAGTAACTTCTGCTGCCGGTTGTGTAGGTGTTATTTCAGCTTAGGTTCTGCACCACTTTCATGTTGTGGAGGGGCTGGTTTTCAGCTTCTTGTGCACTGCTGATTCACCTTCACTGCTCTGATTCATGCTGCTTTGTTCTGGGAATTAGAAAATGACTTTTTGTTTCTTTTTAAAGGCTTTGAAATATAATATCCCATCATGTCTCAAAGTACTGCAGCATAACTAAAATATTTAACTAGCCATTCACCCACTCCTAATATTTTTCTGAGATTTGCAGATCAGGAGAGATTCTTATCTCGTGCTGTAGTGCATCATGGATCAGAAATAAATAGCTATTATTTCCTTTACCACAAAGCTTGTTAATAAGCAACCAAGCGTTGTCTTTTAGGAGGTGTCCCAGCACCTGCAGTTTCCTGTTCTCCAGTACCTGTTTGTAGGTTGCTGTTTGCGTTTTCTTTGGGGTTTTCTGTTTAAAGAGGTATTGAATAGTCACATAGTGCTTTAAAAAAGATGGAAAAATGTTTGTTCAGTGTAGGGTTATGTTTGTGTGTATATGATGATGATAGATTTTCATTTTCCTTAAAGTTTCCAAGTATTAGCTAAATTATAGTCTAATAATGTGAGATTAAGGGTCTTGATAACCCCGAGCGATTTAAACATTCTGATCCTTCCCCCTGAGTCTTTGTATAGTCAGTTAAGTTTTAAAGCCTCTAATTTATGTTTCCTCTTTTAATTCAGCTGAATTAGAGCATAGAGATTTTTCTGCGGGTTTTAAGAGGCATGGCCAAACCCTTTGAGAAAGTGCCATTTAAATTAAGGTCCTTGCAGTCATTAAAAAAAAAAGCAAGCCAGCTAGAAATTGTTCTTGCAGAAGGGTGTCTAAGATGAGCGTGATGTTGATCTCAAGACACGAGGAAGATGAGCATTGCTGCAGGATTTTGAGGATGTTGGACTACAACAGAGAAGTATCTTCAGTGCGTCCCCATCAGTTTCCTTTCTGGCTGTAGTAACATAACATGAAAAAAGAAACATCATTCTACAGGAAAGTGGGTCAAGTGTCCTTTTTTTTTTTCTTGCTGTATTTTGTGAATTACCAAAAATATGCTTATTCATCCCAAACTTGTTTCCAAGAAAGCGTGTTAATCAGCCTGTTAATCTCTGCACATAGAGCTATTCACTGTATCGTTCTGCAGAGAAGAGAATCGAGGTACTGAGGTGCTCCTCACCGGTGGATTTGCTTGGTGTGAGCCTTGGTGGTGCCACGGTTTTCGATGGCAATGAAAGACTTGGTTTAGAGGGAGAACTGAACCAGAGCAAGGCCAGCAGAGGGCAGGCGGAGCCGCCTGCTTTCCTGACGCTCCATCTGTGTGAGAGTAAACACAGACACTGAACTATTCTAGTGTGCAGATAGTCTTGAATTTGAACTGTAGCCTGATGGTTTGGTGTTTGGTTTTGAAGTGTTTGAGTGCCTGACGTGAATAAAGAAGGAACAGTAAACCCTAACTTGCCTTGATCTGCTGGATTAGGGTCAGACGGAAAGCTTGGCATTGCATGGCACTTCCTGCAGAACTAGATCGTAGGATCTCAGAATATCTCAGGTTGGAAAGGACCCATAAGGGTCATCAAGTCCAACTCCCAGCTCCTTGCAGGACTCCCTAAACTAAACCATATGACTAAGGGCTTTGTCCAGGTGCTTCTTGAACTCTTGACAGGTTTGGTGCTTCCCTGGGGACCCTGTTCCAGTGTCTGACCACCCTCTCAGTGAAGCCTCTTTTCCTAACGTCCACTCTGAACTTAGCCTGACGCAGCTTCATTCCATTTGCTTGTGCTCAGTCGCTGGTCACCAGAGATGAGATCAGCACCAGTTTGAGGTACCTTATGTTTTAAACTTACAGCCTCTTGTGACTCCTTCCCTTGTAGTCAGGGTACAGCAGGAGGCTGTTCGTGGAGGCTGCTGGAGATCTGCGAAAACACACTAACCAGTAAACGTTCCAAGGAACACAGGAACGGGATTTGGGTGAAGACCCGTGTGTTGATTAAACTGGGACTCAAATCATTTACTGGCTGCTTTGCGTGGTTACTTCACGCAGGCTGCCTGCGCTGTGTTGGTGAAAAGCCATCGCTGTTTGCTTGAATTCAGTTTGCGCTCCTTCCCTTTGGCGTCAATTTTGCTGTCACTTATGGGTATCACAGTGGGTAATTATTTGGTACAATAACCATATTGTTCTTCCTTCTCTCCACGATAGTTGTCCTACCTGGCAGGTTAAACATTTGTGTCATTACGAGAAAATAACAGGCTTTTCTGTTTGTTCCTTGCCTCTGCTAAGGAAAGTGATTCATGCTACGTTAATGAATACCACTGTTATCTCCTTAAAGATTAGTGATCAAGAGGAGATTCTGCTTTATACCTTCGAAGTTCCTCTTACGTGGCCTTGACCTAGGTAGGAAGAAAGGGCAGCTGTGGACACTTTTATTTCTGTCTTGTATGAAGAATACGCTGAATTGCTAGTGCTGCAGGTCTCTCTCCTACAGCGTCACGATTTTTGCGTGGTCTATGCAACGTTCATCACAGCACATGGTTCACTTCCCTTTGTAGGGCTCCAAGCAGTGGAACCCTGTGGGTGCTTTCTGTTGACCTAGTCATCAACCCATTCCTCTCTCAGCTGCCTGTCTTAAAATATGTGCAATTAGGTTTGATTTTGCAACTTCGGTGCACTTGTAATTACTTCCCTGCCAAAGAAATTATAAGCTTAACTATCGGGGGAGGCTGTTTGCTCGTGCAGATGCTGGTACTTGCTGTGTCACGTCCCAGTCTCTACCAGCAGCAAGCCCTGAGTTTCTCTAGTTTTCAGCAGCCAGCATCATGCTGTTTCCTCTTCCTTCCATGGAAAATAGGAACTATAACAGATCCCTTGGTTGCTCAAGAAACTTCTCTTACGCTTTTCTGAAGCATGAGACTTCGGGCTTACACTGTAAATTTCAACCCAGTATTCTGAGGGCAACATGTTGCTTACTTGCTCATTTTGGCAATAATTCTGGAGCACCTTTACTCTTCATTTTACAGGACAAGCAAAACAGAGATTCAATAATATTCATGCCTCCCCCC
>NW_010406296.1:23269-25352 GCF_000710305.1 Buceros rhinoceros silvestris | reverse complement strand
AGAGTATTTGGAGAGAGGTTATGTACAGAATTATTTTGAAGACAATTCCCAAATGAATCGGTTGTACCTACAGGAATTTATCACATGTTGTAACATGCTGCGTTTCCCTGTTGATAAGGATAAAAAAGTCACAGCTTTTTCAGGTGGATTAAGAGTCCTTCCTCTGTTCTCTCCTATTTTGACCCTAACCCGGCTATCTGAGGTTTCAAAGCAGGTGATGTCTTACTCAAGCTCAAAACAAGGGCTCGTGATTTTAAACGACTGCCAGCCTGGAGCAGAGGAGACATTTTGGGATGTGCTAAATTACCCTAGCGAAGGCTCTGAGGCACCTCCTTGGCTGCTTTTCCTCGATGTTGGTATGGTTGACAGGCTCCAGCCACCCTGGCAGCTGCAGAGGAAGGGTCTAGGTCCTCTTATTGAAATGGATAACACTAATGGAAGATCAGAAATGTGATGACGGCTCCTTTTCACAAGATTTTTGTAGTCATTCCATTCTGGTGCCTTTAGCCACAGCGCAGCTGGTTTCATAGTCTGGAAGTCCAAGGAAAGGCTTGTGGTTTTACCACAACAGAGCTGCTGCTGTGTTAATATTTTTGTTTCCAAACAAGACAGCTTTCCCCTGCTGCGTGTTGACATGTTGACTCTGTTAACCATTACTCTGTGACACCCTTGGCTCTATCAGGAGGGGAGAATGTTGCTTTATGAAGGTCAGTACGCACTGTTTACCTGGAGATTTAGCAAGTGCGTTTTTACCGGTACCACCGACACCGCTACAAACTTATGAAACTAAAGTGACTTATTGGAAGTCAGGACTTATCTTAAATGCTATTCACGTGGCTTAAATAGTGAGATCTGAGCTGAGAAGTGTTTTGGCCAAGGACTGTATTTCGGCAATTGCATAAAGACATGTTGAGTTTGGAAGATGATCCCTACTACGCAGGGTAGACAAGGTGAACGAAAGTCAAAAGGAAGTAGCCTTTTACCCCTGTTCTTGGATACCTTCCTTTGTACATCTCATTATATCTATTTTATTGATTAACGAGGAATGCCTGGTGGTTTTGTTAAGCCATAAAGTATAAGGTGATTTCTGTAATGTAATTGTCTTAAGCAAACTCTGAAGGAAATAAAACTTCAGAACTTAATATTCCATAACTCATTTAAGAAAGGGAATTTTGGTCTTGGACCTCCTTTTAAAGCACGTGGGCATACGTTGCACGTGTGCCTGGGATGGACTGGCAAAGGGCACCTGCTGCTGTTTCAACCGCATCTGTTAAAGCCTTTCAGATTCGGACTCCAGGATGAACAGAGAGGCTTCCGAATTCCCCCGCTGAGACTTCAGCGTTTCTCTTTAATGTGTGCATGTCAGCATGGCTGTGTACAGGTACAACATCAGGGGAGGCTCGAGAGAAACCTGCCCTGATTACAGCTGAAAAGAGTAATTGCAACACCGCATGTTGCTCAAACACGTGTTGAAGTGCTAGCTGGGAGCAAACCCTCCTGGCTAAGAGAGGTACCCTGAAGAAGCTCTGAAGCAATCTTTGGGTGAGAAGGCAGCTTTCCCGCACAGCAGTTTGGGGGGATGATGTGGTGAAAGGGGTGTCTGGTGTGAGAATCGTTGTCTAGTGCTCGTGGACAGGTTTTAAACGTTTATTTTTGTTAAAAGATAGGCAGTCAACTAACCAAGCAAAACCTACAGCAGTTGCAGAGTACTTTGTGAAGTTTGTTGATAAATCTCTGGGTACAGGAAGAGATATTCTGGAAATCACATGGCATTAGGACTGATTTAGGAATAGGCTAAGCTGTTATGTTCTCTGCACTTTTTAAACCTGAGTCCTATTTAATATGCTGTTCCATTGTCTGCTGGTAGATGTGCACTATACCCAACCCAGTAGCGTCCGTCTGTGCATACCAGTTATGTCAAAGTAACCAGTCACGGATCATTACCAATTTACTTTGAATTTCAGAATCGACTAGAGAGGCCTCAATGCCACAGAAAGTGCCATCATTAAAAAAAAAAACAACCCGAAAGCTGCTCCCTAGCCGTGTTAGTGGGTGGTACTTGCTCCGCTCAGGCTGCCCAACT
>NW_010406296.1:21174-23147 GCF_000710305.1 Buceros rhinoceros silvestris | reverse complement strand
GGTTCGGACAGAAAACCAGTAACTCTCTGGAGGGCTCCGTGCTGAAAGAACTCTGGATTCTCACATACCTGAGGGCTGGGGAGTTGTTTATTTTGGTTTTTTTCCAGTTTTCAGGATAATTGAACACAGAAGGTTTTAGCTCTGTCTTGTGAAGTGGCAGTTCTCTGCCACACCAACCACGAGTTCCATTTCCAAACTCCAGAACGTGGTTTTCTAACTCTGGAAGTTTTAGGGGTTTCTTCTCAAGTTTTTGTGATATTAAATGTTTTAATGTGGTTTGTTGTTATTCTTGTGGTTATTTAGAATGCTTGACTGGCATTTCGTATGTGAACAGCAGATTTAACAATTATAAATGGCAATCTTTTTTTTCTTAAGATACTGTGAATTTTCTGGACTACATCCCCCTGATGATAGGGAATGCAGAGACGGTCTTTTCTAGGCTCTCAACCAGGTGAGATCGACATCTGATTTTCATTTACTCAATTTTTTTTAATTAAAATTAATTTCAATGTAATGAAAGAATTAGTGGCTGAGTTTGCCCAAAACATTTATAAATCCTCCGATGTTTCCTTCAAACTGTGGATGTGTATCTAGAGTTAAGACAGTTTTCATTAGGATTGCTATGAGCATTTCAAAGAGGTTTATTTGCAGAAGTTTTGATTTAGATGTAGATTTATAGAAATAATAAAATGTGTGCATAAAGATTATTTTACTAGTGACCACCACACATTAAAATAAGGTCATTTAGGTGTCAGTTGTTCAAATCACTTGAAGAATTTTTGATCTGGCAATGTTTCATCAGTTTTTCCAGCGATCCCAGAAAGCCTTGGCTCGCCTCACCATGAATTGCTACGAACTTATCGCTGAAAAACTTGCACAAAAAAGACCTTTTTAAGGATCCTGTACGTTTGAATGGAATAATTTTTAAAATGTTTTTTATTACAATGACTGCATATTTGCACTTGAAATGAAACTTTAATGGTTTTGAAGTCTGTGAGGTCTAAAATGTATCATAAACAGTTAAAATTTTGACGTTTCTGACTATCCCTTCCCTAGTTACTGGTTTATGCTTATATGTAAATGGAATCCAGAGCTGTGAAATGAAAGCGCTGCTGGGACTGTCCACAGAGGTGCTGAGAGGCTGAAAAGGTTGTGATAGCAGCTCCAGGTACATCTTACAAAGCTGCCTTTGGTGTCCAGCGACACAGTGAAGCATCAGTGAGGAAGTTCATGCCGTGTCTGTCTCATCACTTTCTAGCAGTCAAATGCTGAGAAAAAAGTTGAAGCATCTTTCCCTTGTTTACCAACAGTCCTGGCTAACTGGGAAGGTCCCAGCTGACTGGAGGTTAGCAAATGTGATGACCGTCTACAAAAAGGGCCAGAAGGAGGATCCAGGGAACTACAGGCCTCTCAGTCTGACCTCGAGGTGAGGGAAGGTTATGGAGCAGAACATCTCGAGTGCCATCACGCAGCATGTACAGGACAGCCAGGTGATCAGGCCCAGTCAGCATGGGGTTATGAGAGGCAAGTCCTGCTTGCCTAACCTGATCTTCTGTGACAAGGTGACTGACCCGTTAGTGGATGAGGGAAAGAATGTGGGTGTTGGTTACCTGGACTTCAGTAAAGCCTTTGACACTGTTTCCCACAGCATTCTGGCTGCTCGTGGCTTGGATGGGCACGTGCTTCACTGAGCAAAAAACTGGCTGGATGGTCAGGCCCAGAGGGTGGTGGGGAATGGAGTTGAATTCATTTGGTGTCCGGTCACCAGTGGTGGTCCCCAGGACTTGGTGTTTGGTCTAGTTCTGTTTAACATCTTTTATCAATAATCTGGATGAGGGATCGAGGGCACCCTCGGTAAATTCACAGATTACACCACTTTAGGTGGGGGTGTTGATCTGCTTGAAGGTCAGGAGGCTCTACAGAGGGATCTGGACAGGCTGGATCAATGGGCTGAGACCAATGGCCTGAGGTTC
>NW_010406296.1:10377-20288 GCF_000710305.1 Buceros rhinoceros silvestris | reverse complement strand
CTGCCAGAAGGACATTGAGGGGCTGGAGTGTGTCCAGAGAAGGACAACGAAGCTGGTGCAGGGTCTGGAGCACAAGTGCACTGAGGAGCAGCTGAAGGTCCTGGGGATGTTTAGAAGAAAGGAGAAAAGGAGGCTCAGAGGAGACCTTCTGGCCCTTAACAACTCCTTGACAGGACGTTGGAGTGAGGTGGGGGTCGGCCTCGTCTCCCAGGTAACAAATGACAGGATGAGAGGAAATGGCCCTGAGTTGCACCAGAGGAGGTTTAGGTTGGACCTGAGGAACAACTTCCTACCCGTTGGGGTTGTCCAGGCGTGTCCCAGGCTGCCCAGGGCACTGGTGGAGTCCCCATCCCTGGAGGGGTTTAAAAGACATGTCGAGGTGGTGCCGAGGGACAGGGGTTAGTGGTGGACTTGGCCATCTTAGGTTTACGGTTGAACTTGATGATCTTAAAGGTCTTTTCCAACCTAAATGATTCTGTGCTCTAGTTTAGGTACTTTGAGACATTAAGAAGATTCCCAATATCAAAGGTGAGAGAAATTTTACCGGAGAATTAGCTTCACTTTTTCCTTGTGATGATTTCACTAGTGTCCCTGAACACTGAAGGTGATGATTTCTCTGCCACCATAACCGTGAGGGCTGGGTGTTCCTGGTGTGGAGCTTATTCTGACTGTGGTGGAGACGTTCTAGAGGCACGTTGTTCTTGTTTGTCAGAAGACAGACTCGAAATCTCAGCCAGTTTGTGAATCATATGCTTAAGGCAAGAAAACCACAGCCCTGCTGTCTCCTCCTCCAAGAGCTTGGGTTGCCATCCTTTCTCGGTCTTTCCCTTCTCTTCCCACTGGCTTTGAATAATCCCTGCTGCTTTTCCCCAAAGCTGTCCTCTCTGCCTTACCAGCCCCGTGTCAGGAACTGGTTAATGTTTGTCTTCACAGATTCTGCAAAAGGAGAAAAGAGACTCTAAGTAAAAAAAATTGTGGCTATTACATATATTTGTGAATTTGATATCCACTTGTCTACCTAGAAAACTCTCTTGATGGTTCTTTTGAGCTGGCTACTGAAAGCCTGTGAAGCCAGAGGAAGTAATTAATTAAGATTACTTTATTTCCTCCTTTGTAAACTCTTCACTACCCACTGTAATCCAGCAGGATTTGCCACCCCTTCAAAAGAATTCCTTTGTTCCTCTGTAAACTCTTTTAATTCCTCAAGATTCACTAAAGCTGGACTTTTCTTTTAATTTTTTTTACCCCCCAAGTTGCATGTTGGGATCGTGGTGCCCATTACAAGTGGTTTAAGAAAAAAAGAAAAAAGCTGAAGGGAGAGGGTACTATAGCTGCTAGAGACCCCTCAGAGGTGTCTGCAATAATGCCGACTCTTGCGTGTAAACAACGGACTCTCAGCCCTGAGTTACATCACTGAGTAAGCGTGGAGGGAAACCACTGTTCGGTTTTGACTTGCTCGCTCTTGTTTCCCTAGAGAATGATCTTGAATGATTTTTTTTTTAATTGAGTGTTTGTTTTTTTGACAGGACCTTTTGTACTTTCCCTGCATTGTATGAATCAACTTTTCCTGAGAATTGAAGACATGTTTCTAACGCCATCAGAAGTGGAAGATAAAGACGTGCATGCTCCATAGCACCCCTTCATGCCCGACAGAGCGCCACCTCGTACACGGGTAAGAAATCGGCTTCTCCAGATGAGCTACAGAGGGCTTGCTGGAGAATAGCTTGGTTTGGTTATCTTTCTGATAGAGCTCAGATCCTTTATAGCTGTGAACCGAGGTTCAGTGAAATAAACAGCAAAGAGATGCTGGAATCTTCACTTCTAATACAACCCGATCCAATATTCAGCATCAGCTACTGTTACCTGTACTTTGGAGGCTGGGATCGGGAATCAAAGAGGAGGGAAGTTCTGGCTCATCACTCCTGGCGCACAGCTGAATGCTTATAGATGTCTGAGTAGAACGTGCAGGTGCCCAGGATACTCCAAAGGGCAATCGCAGACTCACCCCAGATTTCCAGGGTCTGCCTGCTTACCAGCTGCTGACCAAGTGATTTACTGAGGCATATGAAAGAAAATACAGAAACTTTTTAAAACCAGGAACTGAAAAACATGTAACTGCTACTACAGCTGGCTATGATGTCTGCAAACTAGAAGTGTGCTTCGATTTCGTATCGAACTATCCGGCCAAGAAGACAATGGGACTCCTTCACTGAGCGTTTGCAATGGAAATAAATAGTACTCCTCAGGATTACAGCTTTACGTAGTAGATTAATGTGAAATACAACAACTTCCTCTGTATGAATTCTTTGATTTTTTTTTTTTAATGAAAAACCACTCAACCTAGATATGAAGAAGAAAATCCTGCTGAGAGATATGGCCTTTTCTCAGCATAAGTGACTTTCCAAAACCTGAGAATAGTTTGGTAGGCACCTTCTAAATACTTTGCACGTAGACAATATAACATTTCTTTAGTGAACAGCAGGCTGACTCCACAGCAGTAGGGAAGAAAGAAATGCCGGTACATGTTGATGCTGATTACAACACACTGGGTTTGTTGTCTTACACCAAGAGCGTGACATCATCAAACCAGTGCCTTTGATCTCGAACGCCGAGGCGCATGAATTGCTATAAAAGGCCATACACTGGATTTTTCCCAGTGCTGTTCCAACCGATCATTTGGAATAAGAATTAACAATTAATTATCGCGATTGTAATTCATACAAACCGTTGTGTAATTAAGTCCGTAATTAGGTCTGACTTTTAGAACAGATGAGGTGCAGTTCCTACTCTATTCCAAGGAAGATAAATTGTCAAGAGAGGGAGTACGTGCCGGCAGTTAGCAGGTACAGAAGGAGACCGTGCTGAAGAGGCTTGTGGAGTTTCCAAGAAGAGGATCGTATGCCAGAGGCTAGAGATGGGCATGGCAGATGGAGACGCAGGGTGACTGGCTGGCGCTGTAGGAAGCAGAGCAGGTCTGGTGAACGCAGGAAGAAGCGAGTTGTGCTTGACTCACAGCCAACCTCATCTCTTTCAGGAACTGTTCGGTGAGGTCCAGAACAGAGCACTTACCTTCCCCTTGCGCATCACAGGTTTTATCCACAGAATAACGTAGTATTTGTCCAGCCCCTGTGAGCATATAATGCAACAAGTCTTTGAGATTTCTTATGTGGCCTCTACCGAGTGCGTGTGTCATCAGCAGGGTAGAGATGGAGCTACTCAGGGGCTTGTCTGGCCGAGTTCAAGTATCCAGCAAGGACAGTTTGTGCCTGGGATGCCAGCAAGGTGCTTTTTGTGTTGATAGAAAACGATGCCTCCTTGGCTGCAATGTCCTAAATAATAATAAAAAAAAAACAACCCCAAAACATTTCAGTTCTGAAGAAAATAGGTCTGATTCTGCACCTCCTCTCTGTGCCATGAAGTGGTGGGGTAATGTCCCATTACAACCCTCTGTTGTCACATTGCAGAGCATTCTGAGAGGTTACTTCGATGTGACTCGGAGGAAAATGGCAAGTTATGAAGTGCAGATAATCCAGTTTAGACGGAATGGTTTGTTATTTTGCAGTTTTTCTTTTTTGGCTGCTGATAAACTCCAGCTCTTTCGGTGCTTTGTGTGTACTGCATTAGGTGTATTGTGCTGGGTAAAGGTGTCATCCTCCATCAGCGGAGAACTTCCCGAGATGCCTTGTCCTCTGAGCACTGCCACGAACACAGGGTATTCATTCCAGGGTTATGGGCCTGTTTTTCTGGGGAAATGAACAGGAAGATATTTCCAAAGCATTGTAATTAAAATCCCAGAAGAATTAGGACACAGCTTCATGCCTCAGACATATTCAGGAGACAGAAGTGCTTTTCTTTGCCTGTATCATTTGAATGAAACGTTTTAGGAAGCTATGAGTGATAAGGGTCTGTTAAACCTTTGTACATGAAGCTTCTTCAGTTCTGCTCAGCCTAAAGGAGTCGATTTTTGCCTTCCACACCATGCTGAGACATCTTCAGTATAGGACATTACCCCACCGCATGTGGGGGACAGAACACCAGAGGCAGATACGCTGATTTCGCTGATCCGCAGCCGCGTGGTTTAAGAAGCAAAGGTTCTCCCAAGTGAACATCTCTCGCACTCCTTCTTGATAAGCGATAGACAACAAAACCCTGGGTTCCCTTTCCGTTTTCTACTGAACCTAAATGAATTTCTGCTCACAGTATCATGTGTTGATGCCAATTCCCTTAACAGAAAAGACACCTCCCCAGTGGGCTCGGTCAGACATTGGCTGCTGTAGCACAAGGTCACTGTGCACTTGCGTGTTCACTGCGAGAACACCGTGCTTCAGCGATTCTCTGCCTTTACCTTCTCCAGCGATTTTAGTCAATTCTGACATTTCAGAGAGTCAAATCTTGTTCTCCAGCTATCAACCCCTGTATGACAGATTGTTTTGTAAAACTGCTATCGCTCTTTAGCTCGAGGGGAAAAAAAAATCTGGATTTTACACAAAACCCAATCTTTTCAGGGTTATTAGCAGTAGGGCGGGTACCTGAGACAGATTTTCTCTATAGAAACTGAATACATGTTATGGTCTGTCATCCCTAAAGTAGCATGATTAAACTCCAGGGCGCTATCAGTCATTCTTTCTGGAGCTTTGGAAGCAGTTGTAGCTTTCCAGGCTGCATTCCCACAGTGTATTGTTGATCAAGAATCTGCCAGAATTTTAATCAGACATAGCCTCACACTGTGATGTTGAAATATTCTATAGCGTTTACTTCACCGAGCAAGTTTGGTTCAAATTACTGTAAAGTAAGCTCTATCTTCTAGAATGCATCAAGGGGTGTGGAAAACTGACTGACTTTGCCTGCCCTAGGGACAGAGTGATGCAGGAGGAAGAGAATTGCTGATATCTAAGACTGGTTAAAAAAATCCACCTATTAATTTACTGTGTTACCTTAGAACAGCTGGAGTGATGGAGAAAAGGGTGGTTGGAAAATGGGAGCCATTTGCAGCTAAATACGGGCATAGGGAGAAGACACATCCCTCATTCCAGGTTCTAGTATAGGGAGAAGGAAACCAGAATGAAAGCCTGTA
Organism: Buceros rhinoceros silvestris; assembly: GCF_000710305.1. Taxonomy (NCBI): domain Eukaryota; kingdom Metazoa; phylum Chordata; class Aves; order Bucerotiformes; family Bucerotidae; genus Buceros; species Buceros rhinoceros. Next base: position 15,214 of record NW_010406296.1, on the reverse strand, counting down.
ATACAACTGCCTCCTAGATTTGGAAGAAACTTTCTTCTTATTGTGATCTGAATTTTCCACAGAGTGCTTTTTTTTTTTTTTTTTTTTTTTTTTAATCTCCAGCACATAACAGAATGAAACATTTACTATCCTTAAACTTTAAGAAAGTCAGTTTTTTTTTTTTTTTTTTTTTTAATCTCCAGCACATAACAGAATGAAACATTTACTATCCTTAAACTTTAAGAAAGTCAGGATTTCCATCCGTGACATTTAGGTCCACTGCCAAATCACCAAAGTAACTGTTATCTTTAGAGCAGCGTGTCCATTTCTATGGCAGTGAACAAGGCAAAATAAAAACAGCAGTGAGAGGGTAAACACCGCTGCTGCTTCTGGAGGAAAGTTCCATTGCGCTTCAGAGCTCATTGCCCTCATCTCTGCTGTTTACTACAGCGTTACTGCTCCTCGCTGAATCATTAATTACTGCTGGGTTTGTCCATCCTCTTGTCTCAGCAGCAGAATTATTACAGTATGCCAATCGGTTTGGGCATGCTAGAAAGTTCTATATCTGTATGCACTAGCCATAAGGGCTCTGTCTGCAGATGGCTGGGCAGAATCCACCCGTCATACCTGTCGCTGGCCTTTCCAGTTCCAGCCAGCCTTGTGTACCCAGGGTTGTATTTTTATTTTCCAGAGTGCCTGGTCTTCTTTTCTCATATCTCTTTCCTGCTATTGCAGTAGTTCCATTTTCCCTTGCCCTGTTCCCTTGAGGCAGTTTTCTCCTTTTCCTCTGCTCTGGCATCTCTAAGCATTTTGCTGGCTGGACTTCCTGTCGATGTGACCACACAGAACCTCCAAAGGGCCGTGGGAAATCCTAAATGCAATAGTGCTGAAGACCTTAGTGGACACTATCAGAAGATGTTATCCCTATAATTTTGTCCGGAAAGGAACTCGTAAGGAAAACCATCTTTTCCCAGAACACTTAAATGAGATTTCTGAGAGTGTTCACTTCCTTGGAACAGCCTCAGGTTGACCAAGTCAGTATAGACAGAAGATGCCGAAAATAAACCTGTTGGGCAGGTTACTTGGAGCAAAGTCCTTACCTGGCAAAATAGCTCCAGAATTATGCATATTAAATCACATATTCCTCATGAAGCTTCTCAGACTGCAGAAAGCCATTTGTGAAGTGAATTACAGATCCCAGGCCTTGGCTGCAGGCAGCTTGTCTCCTGGAACAGACCCTTTGGATGTACATTAGAGCCTGGTTTCTGGCCCTCTCCTCTGCTCCTGTCTGGACTCCCTGGATGGGCTCTGTACCCACGGGTTCATCACTTGCCTTGACTGGGAGTGTTGATAACCCCTTGTTGGCAGCAGCGGGCTCTGCCCACCATTTTCAGTCCTGTGGGACCGCTCTGGCCTTGCTGCTCCCAAGAACGAGTCACTTTTTCGGTGCAAATTTTGAAGACCTCAGTGCACCCACGGCTTCAATGTACAACCTCCCTTGCTGCGGCTTTGCCGAGGTGAAAATGCGTTCTTAGTCTAGATCTGCCTTTTTTAGTGCTGGTCATTTCTTAATCTCAGTTTTTGTCTTTGTTTATTCAAGTGTATCTCGAATTTTACTGAAGATTAATCTTGGTATTTTCATAAATGTGTTTTCCTAGCAGAACGTCAGCCTTTCAGCTCATCATTGCCAGCAACTTTTTTTGCCTTTCAAAATTGCTGTTGTATTCATTTCTTATACGCTGCTTTAGTAGTTGGGAAGTGTAGTCTCAGAGGTTCATTTATAGTGTACCTGTCTCTTCACTGAACAAACAGGTTTTCATTTTTACCTTAATTGTCTGTGTATGCTTCATGTGCTAGATCCAGTTTAATTTTATCTCAGCATTAGACCTCTGTTCTGAAAGCAAACTCCGGATGCTGTTACCTTCTGCCTTGCTAGGTTTCCGATTCACAAAGCTTGTCTGAGAAATATTAGGCCACGTAGAACTGGCCAAAGTAAGAAGAAATACACTGAGTTGCCAAGAGCACTATGCCTGGAAAAAGGCAAATAAATCCAAATTAATTTTTAGGGTGTTATATAGGAGTCCGTCCTTTTCCTGGACAGCTATTTCTTCTTCAAGAACAAGGACGCACATGTGGGATGGGTTATGATGTGACAGCCTTTCCTCAAGTTGTATCTGTAACTGCCAAGTGTCTCCCTTCAACGTTGCTGTCGTGAGCTGGTGTAGAAGCTAGAGAACACAGGAGTGAGAACACAGGAGAGCTCTCAGAAATTTGTAGCCCTCGCTCGGCAGCCTGATGGCTGGTGAGATATCCTGGAAAGCTTTGCTGGCTGAGTCAGAAGAACACCTTTGGAGCAAAATGAAATGTTACAGACCTTCGTGGTGTTTGGATGTTTTGACAGGATCAGGGCAGCCTCTGGAAACTTGGAGAGGCTTTTTATTTCACAGCACCATCGCTAAATTGGTACGGATTCGAGTGACGGTCAGGGCCGAAGGGAGGACAGCCCTTGAGAGGGTGCACTATGCAGCCATGCAGATCTGCCCGTTGTACGCGTGTTTACTCTCCAGTCGACGATACGCAGTGTACACAGTATTTACAGTAGGTTAGTGGCTGGACTGTGCAGCTTCGCTGCTGTAGAGATTTATCTGTAGAGATAAACGTGTCTTTTCTGGGGGCAGCAGCTCTACCGTGGCAGATTCACTTGGTAGTCAGCCAGGTACCTGACTGAGCTGGGGAAACGTGTGTAGAAGATTCAGGAGAAGGTTTTGCCCTTTTAGTAGAACGTGTAAAGCTGTTAGTGTTCACAGAATACACGGGTGACCCGTTAGGAAGACCAGGGTCTTCCAGGTGGTGTTTGCTTTCTCTTATCAATGCAGATGCCTTATCTGGTGCCTTCCTTTCCCCACGGCCTTGCTTTCATCTCTTGATACCTGTTCTTCTCTTCCTCCTCCTCCCCTCAATGTGTCTCATTTATCTTTTTGTCTTTCTCTGCTCCCCAGTTTTGTCTCCCACTCACTTCCACTGGTTCTCCATCAATCTGTTCTGTGTGCCTCTCAATTTTCCATTTACATTTTCTTCTTTTTTCCATTTTGAGTCCCTTTTCCCACTCCCATATTAGGCTCAGCTTTCCAGCTATCATGCAGTACAATTTCTAGCCTGCTTTTTTTCCCCTCTGTTTCAACCAAACCACTTTAACAAAGTTATTAATGCTGAGAGATGATTATTTTGGTTAAAGAACAAGCGAGAATTGCTCATATTGTTCTTTCGACCCTTTGTAAGGACTGATGCTACAGTTGACAATTTTCCAGAAATCATTTGGGAATGACCTAATATCACAAGTGTGCTTTGGGAAAAATATTTTTAATAGTGCATCTACTTTACAATCCTTATTGATTTTTTCCCCCCTATTTATTTATCAGGGTGGATTTAGTCCAGAGTAGATTTTTTTTTTTTTTAATGCATTATTATCCAACACTACAAGTCAGAGCAGGGCTTTTCCTTCATTGATTTTCTGTTAAGGCATATTTTTACAAAGCTGAATGTTTCCAGGTTCCTTTTTAATTATAGATTTTCAAACATAAATGCGATAATGGCAAAGTCCCAGAGTTCAAGCCTACGTTCTCACTCTCTTGAGCCCATTAGCAGGTGCAAGATGAACAAGTTTTTTCAGCTTGCTGTGGATGCCGCTGCCTTGAAGTTAGCCACAGTAACCCTACAGCATCGTCAGGAGTTTCCCTATCCAGCCGATCACGCAGGTCTGTGGTTACTCTTTTATATTCTCTCCACTACCTTGTTCTCCGACAGCTGTCCTTGGTTCTCAACAGCTGGGTCTGCTTCCCGAGCTGCAAAGCTGTTCTCATTCCAAGCGCTGTGTTCCTGGTCCTGGTCCACAGGACACGGTCAGCAGCCTTCCCCTGTGCTGCAGCTCGCCCATGGTCTCAGCTCAAACCCTGATGCAACGAGCTGGGTCTGCAGACTGATCAAAACCTGGGGGTGACCTTCACCTAGCTGACACTAGACCCATATTCTGTCCAGTTTCTTCCGTGGCTCCCAATCTCTCAGCATAAAGTTAATTTAAGTCATCTTTGCAGAGCCTTTTCAGGGTACAAAAATATTCAGCACAGAGCTTAAGTTCATGGGGACGGGAGCTCCCGTCTCTTCTTTACAGCCTAATGATTTAACCTGGGAGATCACAATTCGCCTCCACGTCCTGTTTTCAGTGCTGTCCTGTGATAGATGAGCTAAATTAAAACAGGCGTGAGCCACGTGAGGAATCTATTCAAAGTTATGCGCAGAGGTGAGGAGAGGGTGGGAATTTTCCAGTGATTATGCCCTGGCCCTTGAGACTTAATTATCCAAAACAGTCTGATAACTAATGAAATCTGTTTGCATAGCGAATTCCCCCGATTGGTTCTGGGAAGGTGTGTGGCTTCCTCTCCACTTCAGGGAGTTTCTTATATAATTTCCTTGCAAAGGTGAATAACGTCGTATATTCCTAAATGCAGCTGGCCCTGAGAATCAGTCTCTGCATTCAGCAGCTGAATTGTCAATAACGAATGGTTTGGAGGTTGTATCAGCTGCAGAGGAGTTTTTCTGCCTTTCAGTATGTGCCTTGTACAAGTTGCCAGCTCACACTTCAGCCTATGCCATAGCACCTCTAACGTACACCTCCTTCAGAGCAAACCCGTGCAGATGTGGCCCCTCATTCCATAATGTATCTATGCAAATCTCTGGCAGTGTATAAGAAAAGACAGAATTAGTTTAAATGGTGAAAACTCTTTTAAGCACCAGTGTGTCCTTCCTGCCCAGAAATTATTTGGATTATCTTCTAAATTTCCTTTGGGTTTTGAACGGTTCA
>NW_010406296.1:2534-10259 GCF_000710305.1 Buceros rhinoceros silvestris | reverse complement strand
GCAAATCGTAGTGTTCGTGCATGGTGGTCTAGCCTGTAAGTTGTTCTGTACACAGAACAGGTCATCAGCTGAGAATAGCAAAATCTACAGGTCAGTTAGTGTGAGGTCTCATTGGTAAAGTAATTTTCAGGACCTTTATTTTGGTGGTTGTTTTTAAAATCTGGACACATTTCTAAAGATGTCATGGAAGAATTTTCTAATTTTTTTTTTTTTTTGAAAGCAAAGGCCTCAGCCTGGCATGGCATGAAAGTTAGGTAGGAAGGGAAGCTGGGTGAAACCAATAAGTTTTGCTATATGCAAAGAAAGTAGAACATTAATAGTTCCTCTTTATGCGTGTCACGTCTCCTTTGAAAGCACTATTTGAAACGCTGACTGCAGCTTGGAATTAACACGGCCACAGAAACAGAGATGAGTTAATACTTCCCCTGGCTGAACATCATGCCGGACTAGCTGCATTTAAGCAAACAGACCTCTTACATTTCCAGGCTGCGATGTGCTGCCGCCGTTCACCAACTCTTCAGCCACTGACAGCAGCGCGACATTTGCTGATGTCTGTCTGCACATGTATCGTGCTTTAGATAACATCACTAAACCATGATCTGACTTCTCACATGAAGCTGCTGGTGAAAGTCCGTATGAGCCCAAGAGGGAAATAGCGTGGCGTGGGAGCTGACAAAGCTCAGAAGCGCTGGGTGTTTTTACTTCTCAGAGACAGAAAGAGGAAGAACCCAGCCCGCGTGAGGAGAGCAGGGTGTGAGGCTTCCTGGATGCTGTGATCAGAGGTGCATGCAGAGAGGCTTCTCGTTCCAGTGAGATCTTGTGGAGTAACTGTTAGCTTCACATGATGGAAGAGTACAGGTTTTCATCAGCTTCTTATTACGATTGTAATGGTCTTGCCTTTGAATTTGAATTCAGAAGTAATTTTCTCTTGGCAGCCAGCGTCTGAACATTGTGAATAGGCAAATGGGACACCTCTTGACTTGCAACACTCTGCCTTACGGATTTTGGGAGAACATGAGGGTCTGAGGAAAGCAATTCAATTCCCCGCTTCTTTCAGAAGCAAGGGAGACACCGAGAGACTTCGGTGCATGTTTTTATGAGAGATTTTCTCATGTATCTCTTGCACACAGCAGTTGCAGTACCAGCACTTATATTCCTAATTCATGCCTTGTGATTTCTTAGTCTTTTAGGCCCTCAAAATTACTTGAAATCCTGGAAGCTAATGATAGAAGTCTCAGATAAAGAAAAGGAACCTGTGGGTATTAAGCATCTTGTAATGCATGGAGAATTGGGCTAGAAGCAAGACAGGCTGATAGACACCAACAGAAAAGTCATACTTCAACATGGCCTTTTTCCTGGGCTTGGAATTCTGCTTTAGTCATGACTTCAGGTGTATGAAAACCCGAAATTCCCTGTAAGAAGTGCCCTTCTGGAGTTTAGAGGCCTGTTGTCCTTTCAGTCAGGGTGCTGGCTCAGAGGTGCAGTTGGCAAGTAGAAGACCCTGGTTCAGTGCTTTCCTCTGACAAGGGTTCACCACTGACAAGAATTCATCCTTCCAGGAAAAAAACATTAGGTAGACCGGAGGGTAAACTGCCACCTGGTCATCTTTACCCATACCCTGAGAGAGAGGCACTATGTAGCCAAGAACACAACATTCAAAAGCAAAGACAGTCAGAGGTTAATGGAAGGCTGTCCTGGAGTCATGGTTCTCCAGAGTAAGTCTATGCCTTATCCATAATTACTTCTCATAAATGAAGATGATCTTCCTGCACCGTGTAACGTGAACAGGAATCAGTACTTCCCATCGAAGACGAGAAATCTGATCACACTTCTCAGCTCTTGGTGAATTTTGCATTTGGGCTTTCTGGGTATATTCAGTAGCAGAATTCAACATCATTTTGCTGACACAAACCATAGATCTCCGTGGAATAAAGGTGTTGAGATAATCACTGTTGACGATCACAGCCTTGAGCTGAGCCCCCCTGAATCCTTCCTGGTTCGCCCTCAAGGTACGAGTCGGTGTTTTGTCCTGGTTCTTTGTAGGCATCCATTTCTGGGGTTTGCTGTCTCACAATGAATCAGTGCTCTGCTTTTTCAAGTCTCAGAGAAAGGAAGGGCCAAACTTTTATCAGTGAAAGTAGATACAACTCTCCTGCCTGCAGCATGTTTTGCAGAGGGAAGTGATGTCTCCCACAAATGAAAGCTGTAAATATCTCATTTTATTCCTTTCAGGCGTAACACTTGGTGGGAGAAGGTGAGAGTGCTGGCTTCTAAACAACTGATGCCACTTCCTGCATGTGTTCTCTAATGCTGCACTTACACAGGGAAGTTAACACTTGAAAGTGCCAAGGGAATTGCAGTGTGCTGTGGCTTCACCCTCTGTCTGTCCGGGCGGAACGGTCGCGGCCAGAGATGCGGTAAGTGCCAGGGATACTTGTCGTAGGCTCTGTGCAATGGTGCTCAGCAGGTGAAACTAAGGGAGGTGTTGGGTTGTGCAGAGCAGGATGGAGAGGCTAGTGAAGCCTGAGTTACATGAGATGATTATCCCCTTGTCGCTGAGTTTTCCATGGTGATAAAGCTACAGTGCATGCAAATGTTGTCCTGCCGTAGCAACATGACTCATTTGTTCTTTTAAAGACGTTTCTATTACATCACGGGGATCGTTTTTGGAAATCTGATCATTTTCCCTGAGTTAGTTAACTGCCTTTTCTTTCCCAAATGTGCCTGGTTATCTTGAGTAAGCTTGGAGGATATGAGGCTGAATGACTCTTGGTGGGGTCTGTCTGTCTACAGGCAGAAAATATCCTGGATGAATACCCAGCTTGTCGTGCCAGTGTTATTCATGCACTATCTAAGAAACAGAGGAATTTAGCAAACCAGTAAATATTTTTTCTGTTAGTAAGTTGAAGAGTGCACACTAAGAATAACTCTTGTTTCTCAGAGGACTTTCCCAGTTGTTCGGGCTTGCAAAATTAATTCTTAGACTGGAACCGAACAACTCCATAAACAAACCTCAAGTGCTTCTTTGTGGTTTTTATCACAACTAATAAATCATAAGCAGGAAGATTTTAGAGGACTTTGTTGATATAATGAAAATATGAGGTTGTCTATTGTCATGTTGTCTGTTTCAAAATTATTTTTGTTTAAACTATATGGTCCAAGGTATTTTTACTGAATTTCGGGAAACTTCTTAACTAGAGATTTTTACTAAAGTGGTCAGAAGAAATCAGGATTATATCTCCTTCTATTTATGCACACTTTCATTGGAAAAGTTTGTGATAGAAGGTGTGTCTGTGTGCGAGAGCATATTGATGCATGTGCTACTTAATAGGAGACAGAATTCCTTGTTTATGAAACGTTAAGTCTGCAAGACTCATTTGATATAAAACAGAAGGGGAAAAAAAACCCCTCTGGGTAAGGTGAAAAAAATCCTGCCTGCATCCTGTCCCTGTGATTTGTCTGTAAATGGACAATGATGTACCCTTGTCACTTGAAAACATGAACGTTAGAGCGAGGCAGGGCTAGGTTTGTAAAAACTGAAAGTTTTATTAAAAATGGCCATAAGGAGAACATAGGCATTAGTTTTTAAACACTGGCGTGGCTTTGTTGTTTCACTCATCATAACGATTCTGTCCCCCTCCCCCCACCAAAACCAATAATTCTATCTGTCTGTTACAGTCATGGTGTGCTCATGAGGAATACAGGCAGCGCTTGTTCTAGCTCTCAGCTTCAGGTAAGTCTTAGGTAAGACTTCAGGTAAGGCTCGATTTCTCCTGTGAAATGGCTCTTGAAGCTAGTGAGAGTCAATCAGCAGCGATTTCCCAGCCTCGGTGCTTGTTGGCTTAAGGACACTGATTCATTTAAATTGCTTAAAAAAGCCTCCATCTCTGGAAAACCGAGTTACGCAAGGTGAAGGCTCGCAGGCCACTGCCGTCCGTACGCGTCGTCCGCTCGGCTGCCGGTCCGGCAAACATTCCTGTGACATGAGTGGGGAGTTACAAAGTGGGAGGCGTGCTCGGCATCACAGCAGGCAGAGGCAGCTGGATTAATAACTTCTCGGAAATTAATTCACTCCTAGGGATCACCGTAACCAGCCTGTAAGATAGAACGTGCCTCAGCTTGCTGGGCTGCTGTAGTTTTACTTCCCTGCTTGCTAAGGGCGGCTCTTGCTGCAGCCAACGGGAGTGTTCTGGGCTCTGGGTTAATCCTAAGGTACTCGCAGCTTTTGTCGTGAAATAATTCAGGAGAGACTGTCAGTCTTTAAAGCTCTTACACTATTCTAGCACACTTCCATATTTTTATTAACAGTTCTCTCCCTCTTTGCTTTTAGGCAAAATGTGATGAGCCAAATGCCTGTGCACACCAGAGCAGAAATTGCAACAGCACATGGTTACGTGGCCCATACCTGGCTTTGCGCTGCAGGTATGTCGGGGTTAAAAATACCGACACAGGGGGCCTCATCACCACCCGCACACTGTTTTGGCAACCGGCACCTTTGGAAGGGTGAATTCGCTATTCTAACTCTCAAATCTCATCTCGTCTGTATGTGAAACACACGTCTGCAAGTTGTTTTCTGCGTTTATTCTCTTGGTTTTAACATGTCTATTCTCTCCAGAGAGGTTTGCACACAAATCTTCGTCTGAGATTCTGTTTTTCTGGGCACTGATTGATTACTTTTGGCTGGTGTTGGACAAAGTGCAACTTAAAGAGCACAGCAAGAGTTACGTCACCCTGGGTTTTGTTCTGAGGAGGGTACCACATGCTTTAATCCTGCCCAAGCCAAAAAACATTGTTCCAGCCTTCAAAAGCCTGGAAGAAACTAGCGTAGGGACTGCAGGTACCAAAGTGTCTGTGCATGTATCTGGGGGCCGATTTTTTTATTTCTGCAAAGCAAACTTTGTTGTAAATATTCTGCAGCAGCAGAAAATCTCCAACACTTGAGGAAATTCTCTCTTGTTTCCTACATACTTGGGTTTTTCTCCTCAATGTTTCATAAACTTGTTTCGGAAAGTGTTTTTAGCTGGAAAATTATTACGGGAACAGTCAGAAGCAAGCAATAATTATAGTAATGCATTACAAAACAAGGCACTGCTGGAACCAGAAAAGCAGCAAAGCCACCTGCTTGTGGCTGGTTTCCTGGGTGCGAGAAGGGAGCTCAGGGTGTGCCTGGGAAGGGGAGGTTTATGGAAATGCAGGAATCGCCACCCGTGAATAAGGAGCTGTTAACTGAAGAGCAGCAAAGTTGGGGGGGGGGCAGGTTTCATTCTCTGCACCCTGCCCATGACTCAGAGAAGGGCTCTCCACCTTTTTCACCCACCTGAGTGCTTTTGGCTTTAAGGTGAAATCAATTGCATAGTGCTGATGGCTGCCTTGCTGTAACTATGCCTGTGAACGTGCCTTTGCATATAAGACTAGGACCCAGAATTCTGGTCAGATTCCAGGTCACTGCGGTGTTCTTCCTTAAATTCTCACATATATTCATCAGAAATAAACCACCGGCAAAACAATGTGATTTTAGTCAGTTGCTGTATTGCACTGACAGATTAGTTTATCCTTAAATGCATCCTGCAGTTAGAGTCAATTGATGATGGTGGACTGAGTAAATAAATAGCTGAGTAAATAAATAGCTGAATAAATACACAGCAGTTGCTGCCCATTGTAAGTACCCATATAATAAACATTGACTAGAAACTGCTGTGTAAAATTGGATGGAGAAAATGGAATGGGTGTGTTTTGTATTTCATATGGTAGTTTTAAAGTTCAGGTGTAAACTGTACAGATACAAAGCCCAACAGCATCATAAGATCGTTCGTTTCAAACCAGTCAAAAGAGAATAGTAAAATCCTGTGAATCGTTGGCTTCAGATGTGAAGGGTGCTAAAATATAGCCTCTTTTGAGCCTTTTTGCCTTTTGAGCCTTTTGAGCCTTTTTGCCTCTGTCTCTCAGAGGCAAAACTGTGGTGCTTGGAACGTAGCGATCAGGAAATAAAAATGCAATGTTGCTAGAAGGGAAAGTAAAGCCAGCAGAGCAGTGAATTTCACTATTAGAGGCCACTGTGTTAATTAAGTTTCTGCTGACTAATGCTGGATTGGCAGCTTGGAATATGAAGGCCTTTTTAATTAAGAAAAAAAATTATACTTGACAAGTACTTTAAAGATGGCATGAGGTGAGTTGTCTTGAGGTCTTTAAGTAGGAGAGAGCAATAGCTTGATTCCTGGTGTTTGAAAGAGTACGTGCAGCCAGGTTTTCCTCTCCTCCCTATTAGTGTCACATCTTGCTCACTCAGGGACAAGATACTAGGCTGGATGGTCCTCTAGCTTAATTCCTTAATTCCTCTCAACCTTCCAATTCTTCCATTCCTTCAGGATGTTGTTTGAAAGCCCTGTAACCCTGAATCACGGGAACCGGTAGTGGTTCATGTTTGGGGTGGGTTGTTACCACTATGTAACGTGATTGCTCTCCCTTTAGTGGGTGCTAATGAGGGGGAAAACATTTAAAACACCTGCAGAAGCTAAAATTCTCCCAGTTTGGTGTAATTTCCCATTCTCAGCTTGAAAGAGTGCTGGTTACAATCTGGTGTAGAAACTATTGGCTGGGGCTGTGCTTGGGTGGGAGGTCCTCTAGCTTAATTCCTTAATTCCTCTCAACCTTCCAATTCTTCCATTCCTTCAGGATGTTGTTTGAAAGCCCTGTAACCCTGAATCACGGGAACCGGTAGTGGTTCATGTTTGGGGTGGGTTGTTACCACTATGTAACGTGATTGCTCTCCCTTTAGTGGGTGCTAATGAGGGGGAAAACATTTAAAACACCTGCAGAAGCTAAAATTCTTCCAGTTTGGTGTAATTTCCCATTCTCAGCTTGAAAGAGTGCTGGTTACAATCTGGTGTGGTAACTATTGGCTGGGTCTGTGCTCGGATGGAATGGTGTTATTAGCAGTCTACAGAGCCTGCCTTAGTTTCTCTCTCTCTCTCTCTCTCTCTTACCCCGTGTGATCTGCTCTTTCAGTCTCCTTGTGGCTCCCCGAGATTAAGCTTCCTGTTGATTGCATCAGGGCATTCCCCAGCTGATACGGGAGACTGGAACTGGAAAACATCCTCTGTGGGACAGGAGTGGAAAATTGTCCAGTGAGCTCCAGGAGTTTCAAATCACAGCTTTTTTGGTTCTTTGCCAAGGATTTCCTTGTACTGACTCGTACAGGAGGAATATTTTTACTGAATTTACATTTTCATGAGCCCAGAAATTGTCTAAAAAAAGCTGTAGGTGAGATATGAAAGTTGCGTTTTCATTTGAAAGTCTCTGCTGCTCTGCCCAGCAGTGATGCCTCAAAGTGAAACTGGTCTGTGGAGGAGAAAATCACAGCAGAATTTTCTAAGCTTGCTTGGACATGGTTGGGCACAGGCAGAGCAGTTTTAGTCCTTTAGCATGAGGCCATACCATACTCAGGAGGCGAGAGATAAGAGGTTTATTGGTGAGAGATGCTCCAAAGGGTGCAAGTGGTCCGTTCAACTCTGTCTTGCCAGCACTGAGATTCTAGAGGTTTCAGCTGGTTTGGTCAATAGGGGTTGTTTTGCTCAAAGGTGAGCTTGTAAAATAATCAGGAAATTCCAGAGAGAATTGGAGGGGGGGGAGGTGGAGGGGTGGTTAGGGTGGTATTGTGTGGGGTTTTTTTTTTTTTTTTTTCACTCTCTCCTTATCCTATGTAGTTTTGAATATGCTCATCTCCAC
>NW_010406296.1:1438-2439 GCF_000710305.1 Buceros rhinoceros silvestris | reverse complement strand
TTTTTTTTTACTCTCTCCTTATCCTATGTAGATTTGAATATGCTCATCTCAACAGTTTAACACTCGGTGCTCTCTCTCCCTGCTGCTTTTGTGCCAGCCTCCCTGCAGAGCCACTGTCCTTACCCTGGTGATAGATGTCCCTGGGTGCCCCACTAAGTACCAGAAGAAACAAATAATCGAACCATTGACACTAGCTAGGAAAGGAAATAAACCGGTAATTACATAGACATGTGGTTTGAAGAGAACGGTATGACAGTCCCCAAATTGGGTTTGTCTGCTTTCCATCAGATGATGATGTTGTCTTCAATGCCTGATCACATGGTTCCTCCTCTCCTCACCCTCCCAGGACCCCAGACTCACTTAGTGCATGACCTGGTGCTCACTCAAGGAGCATCTTTTCAGTGTTGTGTTTACAGCTCGTTATTCCATGTTTGGTGTTTAGGAACTGTGGCTGATGACCAAGATGCCATGTGCTTTGAGATGACTCTTGCTTTTCTATAGCACTTGAATGCCTCAGAAGCAGTAATTTGTCTTTACAAAGGCCCCCCAAGACAAGCAAATCTTACCACCTCCAGAGGTTTTACAATAGAAAGAAAAAATTAGCTTGATTTGAGACAGTACAGTTCTATTTGTTAATACCATGTGCAGCTCTGACAACACTGAGATATGCAGGAAGTTGTGTTTTAGGATCTGCAGGAGTGAACTGAACTTCATACCTTTAAAGTGTAGCGCTCTCTAACTTTACTTACAGCTGTGAATTGATGAGATTTCTTGTACAGGAGCTGAAGCTTCAGTTCAGCCACTCAAATTCACATGCAGCCTTCACTTGTTTGAAAAAAATTAAAGTATTAATCCAAGTAACTTCAGTTTTGGGTAGAAAATACATGGAATTCCATTGGGTCTTTAACCTCAACCCTAACCTTACTTCTTCCCCTGCAGCCCCTTGTCTTACCTGCTCCACACCTCCCAGTCTCTGGGAAGATTAGGGGTGCTACCAGCAG
>NW_010406296.1:0-1327 GCF_000710305.1 Buceros rhinoceros silvestris | reverse complement strand
CTGTGGGAGGATTAGGGGTGCTACCAGCAGTAATCGTTTTTGCTTTAGCGCTTTCCTGCCTCCCCCGAGTGGTGTGCAGCAGGCGTGCCGAGTGAGGCATCGCGGAGGAGGAACGTCCGTGATTGGGTAATTGCGAAGGTGGCTTCTTTATGCATACGATAGGACTGAATTGGAATTACGCACTGATGAATGCTGATATTTATTGCCTCATTATGGAACCTTAACCTTGCAATCAAAAGAAAAAAAGATATTCTGAGCATCCTGCTTGGTTTTCAAAAAGTGAAATGAAAGAAAGCCTCCTGAAGTGGTGCCTTGTAAAGAAATGTGGTGCTGTCAGAGTCTTTGCATCAGTTAACAGAGAAGTTCAGCTGTTGCTGGCTGACGCTTACAACCGGACCATCACTAGAGGGGAAGTGAGGGAGTGGTAGATGACCGTGGGTGTAGAGTGACCATGTTTCTGGAACGTGTTTACTGTAACACGTCCAGCGGGGCAATAGGAGAAAGGGGTAAGTCTGGAGAGAAACAGTGTGAGTGTGGACACAGCTGCCATTTTTTTCTTGTGACACGAAGCTGAGCTTTTCTATTGCCCAGGTCTGCTTCTCTCCCTGCCGCTTCTTTCAAGAGGCTTCTTTTTGCAGTCCACTTGTATACGGGTCAACTCCTGTCCTCTCCTTGACTCTGACAGCTTCCTCTTTCTCTGCGGCTACGTGGAATTTGGCAGCGGCAGGGCTGGTTGTGCTCAGCCCCGTGCTTGGGCATGCCCTATGGAGCTGCAGCGTTTGAAAGTCGTAGCTGCAGAGGACCATGGCATCTCCATGGGAGGTGCGGCTACTCTCAGCATTTTAGCAGCACTTGTAGGACTGGAATATGTCATGGTCCCAATGCAACAACCACTCCCATTTAAAACTGTAAAGTATGTGGATGTTACAAGAATGGAAAGAAAAAAGTGTCAGAAGTGTGGATATTTGAATAAACCAATATAATCTTAATTTTATACTTTGAAAAGACCAAAGTATTCTGATTGAAATCTTCCAAAACCTTAATTTACCTTAACACAACAGACACACAGAAAAAAAAATGTTTCAAAATTTAGGAGACCTTTAAAATACAATTTTTTTAAACAGATATTGTTAGATGGCTTGAATAGGTGGAGCAATGAAGTAGCTACTAAGCCACCAGCAAATGGAAATATGTTTCTGTCTACGTAAGTCTGACCTGGAACCCACGCAACAATCTAAACTTATATGACGGTGTGTTTCATTTCTAATCTCAGAGCCTTAAAATTTATTTATTTAAGGATTTTCTTTCCTCTCTACAAGACATTTCC
>NW_010406295.1:17134-17881 GCF_000710305.1 Buceros rhinoceros silvestris | reverse complement strand
GATAGAGAGGACAGTAGATAGAGCAAAGGGGGAAGGCAAGCTGGCAAAATGGCATTGAATCTCTCAACATGCCCCCTTTTATGAGCTCATTCCGGAGAGGTGTGTCCTCCTTCCTGGAAGCTTGGGAAAACCACAGCTCTCTGGGAAGAAGAAAGCCAGACAACAGGAGAGCATCCGGTTCCTCCATGTTGAACCCGGGACAGACATGTACAATGTGTATGTCTTCATCTAATCTAGTTGCCCTAGACCTCCCTTATATGTATTTCTAAAGCATCATCAATCTCACCTTAAGGTAGATATTGAAAGCAAATTAGATTAATTTTGTCCTTAAAGTGACTGTTTTTTTTCTCTCTATAAAAGGAGCCTTGGGTGACCTGCATATGAATAGATGAATATGCAATTAGGAGAGATGCATATCCACATTTCTTGTGTGAAATGCTTGTTAAAAGAGTTTTGGATACAAATTCT
The DNA here is from genome assembly GCF_000710305.1 of Buceros rhinoceros silvestris. NCBI lineage: Eukaryota > Metazoa > Chordata > Aves > Bucerotiformes > Bucerotidae > Buceros > Buceros rhinoceros. The sequence goes on along the minus strand of NW_010406295.1, from coordinate 17,413 downwards.
TATTGAAGAATATTAGAATAACTCTATTTACCAGAATAAAACAAAGCTGTTCATCATACAAATTGAGACTGAATCTAAGATTTTTCACCAAAAAGAGAGAGATTTTCACAATACTGAGGTGTCCATGGACAAATAACCTCAAAGAAATGGGTGTCATGACACATTTTTACCATGTAGTAGTCTTAAACAGAAATTGGAATGGTTATGAAGTGCAAGGATAGATATTAAGATTAGAATCAACTGGCGTTGAGCTAAACTCCTGACTAGACTGTCCTGTTT
>NW_010406295.1:6868-17020 GCF_000710305.1 Buceros rhinoceros silvestris | reverse complement strand
GGAGACTTTGGCAGAGAAGGCCACTGTGTGCCACTGTGTCTTTCCTCACCCACCACTAGCTTGGGCTGATTCTCTCAGTTCTGTGCTGAATGTACACTGCCATCTTTAGAGGTCAGACTTACGTCACTCTGCATGTTAAGTACCCCAGGCATCCGTGTCTCTTTTTTTAAAAGTATCTAAAAGTTCCTTCCCCTGCCATGTCTTCATCTGCAAAATATACCATTTTTTTTGTCTTTCACCTCCATCTACCATAGCACTTCTCGCTGTAATGTCTCTGGGAGAAGAGCTTTGCTGTATATTGATCGCACTGTGCTGTAATTTATCCTTTGAGGTGATGGTCCCTATAAAGTTAAAACTTGTATTGAACTAGGAAAAAGTAAAGCTTATCCTCTGAAAATGTTGAGGATTAAAGAAACCATTTGAGTGCCAACCTGAATTGATGAGTCGTAACAAAAGACATGAAGAAAAATAAAACAGAGGTTAAATGATCAGAATTCGAATACATTTTATTTTCTATTCAACTTTAATAGAAAATGTTATAGTTTAATCTTTTAGAATGTGCTTTGCTAAACATGAGTTTTGAAACAGCAAACCACTTTGAAGCAAGAATACACAATATTATCAATAAAATCATAAATATTTTTCTTGGACAGTTAATTTTTTTAGAAATCATTTTTCAAGGCAGTTTATTAATGTCTTATCACAATTTTTTTTGTAATTAATAAGCATTTTTCAAGAAACAAATACCGAAATGAAATTTTCAATTCCAGGATTAATAAAATAGTTGGTCATAGTAGGATTATATAGGATTTGTGTTTTGATATTGTTTGAGTGGCATAATGACCTTTTGATATATCATGCTGTTTATCTAAGTCTCACCCAAAAATTCACTTTCTGCGTCTGTCTTCATGATCTTTTATCTGTTTGAGTGACAGAAGCACTACTTTTTTCCCTTCTTACTCTAGTCAGACTTTTTCTTTATGAAAAACCCTTCCATATTCTACTACACCAAATTTAGGATCATGGGCAACTTGCCATTCAAAAACATGATTCTCGGTAATGTCATGCTGAAATGCGAACACCCCAAAAATACCTGCTTTGACTAGATATCCCCTCAGGTATTTAAAGGTAACTTCTGACAGTTTGGGTTATGAATAATTCATATTCAGAACAGCATCTCCATTTACACATCAGTTAACTGAAGAGATTTGATTTAAGTTTCCCCTAAACTTTCTTGAAAATCCTTGCTTCTTTATGGCAATTGAGCTGTCTCTGAAATATGTATATGTATATAGTTACACATTTTTGTTACTTACATGTATGCACATATATCTATATCAGAAGAATGAAAGTTTCAGTTTTCTTTGCCATATGGTGCAGCCTTGGAGAAGGATATTTGTACAACATCCTTGAATTAATGTGCATGTTCAAAAGCATTAATATGCATTCTTTGCAGACTAGAAAAAAATAAAGATTTAATACCCATCTCTTGTGATACAAACTTTCAGTGAATGATCAGCAACTTTTCACTATTAATACAACTGGAAATCATGGCTGGAGCTTTCTCTGTGTGGAATGTATCTGACCCAGAGGGGAAGCATGCATCTACAGTTGCATTTTCATTCGAATCTAGAGTGCAGTTTTAATCTGAATCTCCTTATCTTCCCCCCGAACTCTGATTTGGTTCCCAGAGTAGGCTTGGAGAACAGAAACTGGGTTCCTCCTGGATGATATAAACTTGCACTCCAGGAGCACACCTGTAGCAATGTAACAGCCGGTAGGCATTCATGAATATGGATTTTCTCCGATACGTAACCTAATTTGTAGGAGGCTTTTAAAATTTCTCTCAAGCAGTGACTGGAGGTTTGTGATTTGTAATGCAGAGGGCGATGCAAAAGCCGTACCATGACTAGTAAGTTAAGCTGTCGCTACCTACTAGTTCACCTCCATTTTCTAAGCCAATGTATTTGTCTTCACAAAGAAGAGAAAAAGCTCCAAGAACTGCTTAAAATAAGCATCCGCTTGGCCCATCAATTTAAGCTACTGCTGCTGATGTATTCCCTGGGTCCTTATACTTCCTCATATGCTTACGCTTTTCTCCAGTACACATGTAATCTCACTTATTAATATCTTAAGAGCATGTCACTTTGTTCAAGAGCAACACAATGTGTCACTTTGTCAAATCCTTTACAATTTTTTACATTTAAAAGAATCACAGAAGTCATGCTGTGAACTCACTCATATAATGAGTTTTCTGGAAGCTCTACCAAGATTAATGGTGTTTGGAATTCTAATTTCCTGGGAAAATGTGACATTTTGATATGCGATAAAGTTCTTCAACAAAATGAAAGGCAGATTTTTCCACAATGTCTTTAAAGTATAGAACTTTTGATTTTTTTTTCTGTTTTGTTTTTGTTTGTGTATATGTGTGTGTTTGTTTCAATAAGTCAAGTATTCTGGTTTAGTATCAGCACATTCTGGTATGTATGTATTTATATAATATTGTATACATACAATCACAAAAAAAAAGTAATACATGCTGTAGAGGTTGAAATGCAGCCAAAAAATAAAAATTAAATGTAACGTAATATACCAAAGTTGCTCAGTATTTTAAGAACAAACCAGTAACTTGTAAATGTTTCTTTTTAATTTTTCCCCAGATTAAAATTTTATCAAAATCAACATGATGCAATTTCATTTTTAAGAAAATTACATTTGGAAGCAAAGCTGTTCCACTGAGAATTTTTCAACCATCTGCATTTGAGAGGAAAACTAACAACATTAAGAGAGTTTTTTTTCTGATTTATGATGTAGATTCTAATTATTACATTTACCCCTAAAAAATACTTACATATAAGCCACAACTGTGGAAATCTTACAGGATCTGTTACCATAAGTATTTATTGGTGCTGTAGAATGCATCAGTAATAACTTCATACATTGTTAAGAAATGGCAAGGTATATCCATTGAGTTGGTGAGCACCTAAAAGACACAAAAGAGCAGAGTTTCCTCACCCCTGGTAATATTTTTAAGGAAAGATATAGCTGTAGTATCATAATTGCAGCTACTTGATAGGATCACAGCTACTTTATAAATGAAAACAAAGATCTGTAGTACGTGCACAGATGCAGTGCAACAAGCTCTGCATTTTAGAAGCTCAGGAAGTCTTTTATGCTCGACTACAGTTCTTTACCCTTATAAATCTTTGACTTTTTTTATATTTTATTTAGTAGTAGTATTTGCTCTGTGTTCTCAGAAGAAAGTTACAAGTTACCTCTTTTATTTATTTTCTTCTATTCCACAGATACTTGTTTTTTCTTTCTTTTTTTTTTTTTTGACAAATGTTGCAAGTAAGAATTGAGTGCTGCTTAGGCAGTTACAGAACTCCTTGTAATTTACTTTTGTTTCACACTCTGGAGACCTGAGCAGGAGTATCAGTTGCTTTTAGCATGTGAAACCAAAGGCTAGGATTTTATTTAGCTTTTAGAGTATCTGTGATGTGCCTGAAGGTATATGTTAACATTTTTACAGAGACCAAGATGGAAACTTGGCTGCAGTTTGCAGTTTTAGAAGACACATTCTTTAACTTAACAAAACATGGAATTGTTACAGAATGTTGCATGACATGATGCACTGCCGACATGGTCCATATCCCACTGAAGATACCACAAGAATTGTCATTGATTTCATTGAAGACTGGAACTAGTCCTTCAGTCATCTGCAAGCAGGAGAACCGTACAAGTGTTCGGATAGCAATGCTGATACATTTGATGGCAAGGTGTTTAGCATGTTAATGAAAATATGCCATGTCTGCAGATATTTTTTCCTACCTATTTATTTATATAAAAGGCTATGATTCTGAAACCTCCAAACCTTCCATTTGTGTTGCAAGTCTGAAGAAATAAGCTTTAGTCGTAAATTCCTGTATTCATTGGAATTTACATAATAGCCTTTTATGAGGATCTTGACTTTCACAACTAGTAGATTTTATTTTGATTGCATAGACCACCTTCCCTTTTTGGTTTAAAGGAGAGAATCCATTTCTGATACACTTACCTCTGGTATCACATGGTATTAGAGTCGGAAGATTCAATAATAGGTCCAATTTGCCCTTCATTAGACTGGTAGTATGTGTACATGCTGTCACAACACATCAGATTTTCCAGGTTGTGGGAAAATCAGAAGTAGATTACTACTAGAGTTGTCTGCTGTACCAAGAAGTAGAAGTTGCAGTGTCTAGACCAAGAGCTGTTTGGAGTCTAACTCTGTCACTCGAGGCTGAGGTAATGAACTCCTGCTGGAGCTGGAGCTCAGACGAGCAGTTTTTTAGCTTGATGGAGAGGAGGAAGTGGTACAAAGCTTCACTCCACCTGGAGTCCATGGTATCCATCATTGCTGCATTAAGAATATTCGAAAGACTTCACAAAGAGAATATGATTTGACTTTCCATCACTTCCTCCTGGTGACTGTGAAAACACACTAACTATATTGTACATTTATACTGGAGGTAAAGAGGCGGAGTAAGAGAAAAGTATACAGACAGAAAACAGCACTGAATTCTATCTTATGCCGTTAACTATGAATGTCCAATGACTGAATTACAAATGGAAAAAAAATAATTTGCTACTTAATTTTTTAAAATACTTTCATAACATTAATGAATTGACTTGTAATTTTTTTATATTCTTATTGAGTGGAAGAAAAAAAAGATATCCTGTAAAGAAAATAAATCCCTTCACTGTCCATAATATTCTCCACCCCCTTAGTGTTTCTTATTAAACGTAACACTTTAGCATTAACTGTGAAACAGTAAACATAGTAGTGTAACTGAAAGGAATCCTAGTTCAGTTAATGAAAACCATGAAGACCGCTATAATAAAGAGGGTTTCTCAGGTTTCATCTACTTGTTTACTGTGACATTTTGTGACAAAATCACTGCAGACACCTGAGAATATTCACCTAAATAAATGTTATTCTTCTCCCTGATAAATGAGACAAAAATGCCATCAAGAAAAGGTGCTGGGTTTTGAAGGAGTTTTATTATTATTATTATTATTATTTTGAGCTGGAAGGCACAGTCCTGTAAGGTACGGGCATTTCTGGAAAGGAAAAATAAATTTAAAAAAGCATTCAGTGAAATCAGATGTTGGGGATGTGACACAGTATTTCTATATGTTCTCATATTACAAACAAAATGAAGTACTTACAGGTTCATGTGATAATTAAGGCTGGAAGGGACCTCGGGAGATCATCTATTTCAATGTCTGTGTAGGTTTATGTGTATGTTTCAGGATCATCATTGTCGCCATCATCATCATCATTTTCCATATAAATAATATACTGAAAGTCCTATCTGTTGGCTCCTTCTGATACACCCTAAGAGGAACATACATAACCAGCATCATTTGAATATATTTTGGGCTTGGAGTACACTATCACTTGTGATTTGTTTTACTGCACTGAGAAGGAAAGCATTTGAACATCTGTTTCAGATCTGGAACCAGAGAAAAATCAGAAATTGACTGTGAATTGCAATAAACTGTCCACTTATTCTTCCAGTTTGTAAAAATAAAACCAACATCCAAAAATAGAGAGTGCTTAGGAGAGGCTAGAAAGTTTGTCAGAACTTGAATTCTCTGTTAGAAAACTCTGCTAGTAAGAACAGCATAGGAAATGTAGAAGATGAGGTAAAAATTCAAGATATATTCTAAAAAACCAAGGTGCTTTATATGAGGCCATTTACAGATATTCCAGTGATTATGATACTTCTCCTTGATCAGGGATATCTGTTACTAAGGAAAGGAGATGTTCTTAACCAAATGCACATACTGTTTGAATACTTGCCCTTAGCAAAAGTTTCCAGTCAAAATTTGTCAGATGTTGCAGTTCGCTCTATTTTCTCTCATTCTCCAGTGAACACAGTTCCCTTCACTATGTAAAATTAGGTTGCTGTCATGGATTATGCCAACTTTAACCTTTACTATACATTTTCACTTACAAGTTTTCATGAATGGAATTGAAAACAAGAGAGGGAGAAAATCTCTGAGCAATTGTGTTAAAAGCCTAGTTATTAAATTGCTCCTTCTCATTCTGGTGAAGTCTTACTTTACCGTATTTTTTTCTTTCCTTATTACACTCTGTATCTATATTCTTTAGTGGGATTTTCCAGCAGACAAGTTTTTATTTCTAAAATTTTAGCTTGCACTGAAGGAATTTTAAACATGGTCTTTTTTTTATTCTTCTTTCTTCTTTTTTCTTTTCTTATGAGTATGTCTCCATGGTCATGATTTGGAATATTAAAGTTGTGTGACTGTAGGCTCTAGCACTACTGACATTTATTATGAATTTTCAACAAGGAAATACGGATGAAACTATTGTACAATGGCACTTTTTATGTGGCAGTTCTTTTGACATATGTCTTACAACCACAGATAAGTGCCTCTAAAATGTAATTCAGACAGAACTACATGGATTTGGAACATTTATAACTATAAATCTTACATGTACCTACACTCCCATGGATTAAAAATGCTTTTAGCAATTGCAGTGAATTAAAATTCTTATTTTTTGTATATTTTCTCACAGACAGCTAATGTCTGTTGACAGTGTACCCAAGGCTGATTAACTGACATCTTCCTCGAACTGTTTATTAAAATAGTTTTATTGACAGAGAAATGCAGTGGTTTCTGAAAGCAGACTAGAGTTCTACCTAGATGAGCTTTAACGGCAATAAAGCATTCTTAAAGGAATTCAATCTGTGTTACATTTTAGTTTCCTTTTCCAGATTACTTAAACTTTGAAATACTCGATCTTAAATTCGTTACCTCCCTGTTTTCCTGAAAATATCAAGTGGCTCCATTTGTGATCACGTGATCATTAAAGAACTCGAATGATAATAAGAGAGTGAATAAGTGAATCACTGAACTTTCAACTCCAGAAAATCTGCCTGCAATTTCTGCCTTTTCCTATATATGAAATAATTTCAGGGTTCACTCTTGATCTCTAGTATATCAGGAAAGGTCATTGTATAGTACCAGTGAAATCATTCTGCAGTAGAGGACAGCATCTATCTAATTTAGAAATATTTTTAAAAGTAGAAATGACAATAAAAAGTGCACTGAGAAATTTAATTCCTTTTTCATCAAATGTGGATATGCTAAATATCACACAGTGATGCTAGAAGAGAAGGACTTTCTACCAACCAAAAAAAAAAATCCAAAACCAAACCCAAAACAATAAAGTAATAGAACCTAACAGCTGCAAACTGAAACTTAACTGATATAAATAAGAAATAAAGCACAACATTTTATGTACAGTGGATTTTTAGAGTCTGCCTCACGTAAGTATTGCAAGTCTGTCTTCAGTAGCAAGCAGCATATTTAAAAACTGTTAACTGATAAATTGCTGATGATCTGGTGTCTACACTATAGCCATTCTGGGGAGAACCAAAAATGGGAAGACTGTAAATAATATGGAAAGAAAATTTCTGGGAACCACCCCCCCAAAAAACAAACCAACCAAACAAATAAACAAAACCCCAAACAAACAACAAAAAACTCTATCTTAGACAGACCACAATGTTTGCTTACAAAGTACACATCTGTATGATTTGAAATACTAGGAGAAAGTTACACAATGGCAGTTCCTTGGCTTAGCAGTAGAGTGCTAGTAATAGTCTCACAAAGGTGTGCAAAGAGATGGAGACTGATTCTGTATTACTTTCCTGGTCTCGAGCTAAATGCAGTAGAGAAAAGTAAATGAAGATTAAAAATATCACTGGCAGAAACGACAGCAGGGCTTCAGACCAGGTGTGAAAAACTACAAGAGATGTTGTAGAGAGTGTAATGTGAGACTGGCTGGAGCACAAATGTAAAGTTCTGAAGATTAGGAGATGTTGTCAGAGTAGATACGGGATTTGCAGAAGGTGAGATGAGATGGACCTGCAGGGACGGAGGGCAGGAGCAGGATACTGCTGCGGTGTTGTGCAAAACAGTCAGGGGAACACATAGAACAGGATCAAGAAGGTCAGGAAAAGAAAGGAAGAGCTGAGAGAGGAAAGCTGAAGAAAAACAAACGTATGCTCAGCAACATCAAAGCAAGCACAGAGATCAAAAAATTGATTGTGTTGAACAGTGAACCATCCTCGTGTGGTCAAATGTTAGTCTGTATGTCAATCCAAGAACCTGAGGAAATGAGCTGAATGAGGCGTATGTAAGCATTGCTTTTATTTATCTAAATCCTCCAGGCAGCAAATACAGGCTTTTTTCTAAATCTTCCTCATGTCTTGCCCAGAAAGCTCTTTGTATAATTTTGGCTCATTTAAAACTGTTGCTTATAGAAGTCACCTTTATTCAGTGTTCCAGCTCTGTATCTGGAACCATGCAATATGGAAAGCGGGTGTGAGCTTCTTGCAGACTTCGCTAGGAGAATGAGAGCAGAAAACACAAAAATTGCAGGGACTGGAGCGCGTGCCCTGTGAGGAGAGGCTGGGGGAGCTGGGTTTGTTTAGCCTGGAGCAGAGACGCCTTAGGAAGACATGACAGCACCCACCATTGCCTCAATGCCTCGTTGGTCATTGAAGAGATCAAGGTGGCTCTTGTCAGCAGTGCAGGGCAGGAGGTTGACAAGACATTGGCCGTGAACAGACATTGGAGAGACATACTGAACCTATAAGGAGAAGCTTTGCTCCATGAGGGCAGTTGGGCAGTGGGACAAGTTGGAGAGGTTGTGCCATCTCTGTTCTTGCAGGTTTTTCAAAACTTGACAGGAAAAAGCCCAGAGAAACCTGGTCTGTTCTCATGGGATACCCTGCACTGAGCAGGAAGTTGTATTGGAGATCTTCTGAAGATCCTTTGGACCTGAATTATCTTACATGATTAGACTATGGTTTAGGAAAAACACACTCGCAGTACCCACAATAACCAAGTACTTGTTTGGAAAAGTCCCTTTTCTGCCTCAGTGTGGGATGAATCATGCTTATTACCTGCTTATTTTAATAGGTGATTTCAAGATAACTTAGGATTCTACAATGCAATAGAACAAATCCTAAATGATCTTTTTTCTTTTATTTCTTTTGCTTTTTTTTTTTTGCATGAAATAGTGTAGTTGTTTCCCATTCAACCCTTAGGTGTTTTTTCGTTATATATAACTATTAAAACTAGTAAATACTATGGTTTCATTAAAAGGCCCTAATGTCTTCTGAGAATAAGACATTAATGTAACTCAACTCGAAGACATGTAAAAATTCAGCTGATTTTTTAATGTACATAATTTGTTAAAAGAAATTGCATAGATTTAAATCAACTTTCTGTGGGTTTAGTGCAAATTCATTTGTTTCTACAAATAATAACTGCTAGTTAAGTTGAAAGTATCAGACTGTGGAACAAAGAATGTGATAAAAAGCATCTTGATATAAATTAAAGCACATTGGTTCTGAAAAATAATTGGGTTTGGAAAAAAGCTATTAGAATTAGCAAAAATATGCTGCTTTGAATAAAAATCTGTTCATTTCCATGCAAATATGTTGTTTACCATACAAATGGTCTGATTTCAGTGGCAGGGGTGTGCATTCAGTGAAGGTATAAAAAGTGTCTATTTCAGGCAGAAATTATCCCCAAATATTTCAGTTCTTAGTAAAAAGAAAAGAAAAATCTTCACTATTCTATTACTGTATTTGATTGAAATTCTACAATCAAATAGTATTCTGTTGGAAAATACCGATTCTGAGAATTAAAACATTTTGTGTAAATGTATCACTTTAATGAAAAATTCAAAATGAAAAAAACTTCACTCATTACAACATTCTTATTCATTTCCATTTGTGGCTCATTTGTATGCACTGTTCATGTTATGCTGGCACGAAAAAAAAGGCATTCAAAATATACTGAGTATTATCTATTAGTAGTTGTAAGATACATATATAATAGCAAGTAGATGAATGGTCTAAATAGCAACAATGAAGTCAAAATAGACGTTTTAGTTCCTTAAAACAAAGTTGATTGATTTGACGTACATTCTGAATTCTTGTCATGTTAAATGAGAATTAATTTCTCTAAAGTCTGTGGATTTGAACAGGTATAAACTGTTAGAGCATCACACATGATGAATTGATGCATTTCCCAGAACAGATGATTCATAGGCCAGCTGCTGAA
>NW_010406295.1:0-6759 GCF_000710305.1 Buceros rhinoceros silvestris | reverse complement strand
TGCTGAACCCCAACTCCTATAGACCAGATGGCTTTATTTTCCTTCTCATTTTCTGGTTATACAAAAAAGTTCTCTGGGGATATCTGATGTATAACATCAGATGGGAAAAGACCAGCGGTACTGTACCTCTTCAGAGGGAATTCTCAGGGAATCTGGACTATGGGAATAATAATAATAAAAAAAAAAATTGGATTATGGGGACATGGTTACTGTTTAATGTAATATTCAGATCACATTAAAATATTCTAAGAATTATCCCTTCCACGGGCAGCTGTGAAAGGAAAGGTAGAAATGTTTCCACCTTACTAGATTTTCTTAATGGATTCTGAATGAATATCAGTGGTTGAAGATATGATATTGAAGATGTACAGATTATTTCAGTAATTTAACTACTTTTAAGGCACAGAAGGAAAGAACATTCAGAGCATTGTTTGCGATGGCGGTATACAAAACATTTAAAAGTGGATATTAGAATCAGCAAACTCACAGTATTGTAATAACCCAAGCAGCCTATGGTTTTTAAACAGAAAATGGGAGCAGCATATAATATAATTTTTGGAGTCATGAGATGTATCTAGTAACATCAGAAAATGAGATTGGAGAATTCAGGTTTGAGGATCATGGTGCATGTAAATGGTAGAGGAAAATTTGGCAATGAAGCGTGGGGACTTTAAGCCCAGTGGGTCCAGGGATGCTGACATTGCTACAGCCAGCTGAATCCAGCACATAGGATACACTAGTCTTCCTGTAAATGATCCTAGATACTGATTTTTAACTGCAGTTCTGAAATTACAAAAAAATTATAGAATCATGAACAGAATCATAGAGCAATTTAGGTTAGAAGACACCTTTGTAGATTATCTGGTCCAGTTCAACTCAAAGCTCAGATGTCTCCCCTCTAGGCTGTGAGAAAACTTTGCTCCTCCTCACCTTTTTTTCAGGGCGTTAAATCTACACACAACTTGGCACAACTGCCAAGTGGGGAAAGAACTTTCCTCCTGTCATGAACTTGCAAGCTTCCAGCTTTCCCCTCCTGGCATTCTGCCTCCTCTACTTGTTCAGGAGCATCATCTCCCTGCCCCTCCTTCCATGCAATGTGGGGTTCAGGTTCTGTCATAGGACCTGTCAATCTCTTCTTGATGGTGTGCAGTCTGCTGACCTCCTCCTACAGCTCCTTCAGCCGGTGACTCAGTGTTTCAACCGGAGGATATCTCCCATAGGTGAGGCTGCTTTTTGCCCCAGCCTCAGGATGTTGCAGCAGGCCTTGAGGACTTGGAGGATGTGCCAGCAGCCATCACTCAAACTGACCTTGCAAAGTTACCCCTGGTGTGTCACTGCTAGTGTTGCACCATCTGTGGCAATCCCATACGATCACTGGGCATTTTATCTTCTCTTCTGCTCCAAAAGTCGGTCCCACTTTGCCATCACTGGTCACTGCATTCTCTGGTTGCTGTTCTTCCAAATAATAAGGTGAATGGTCAAAGGTGAAAAAACTGAAATGCAGTCAGAAAATAATGTTGGTCAGAAGCAGAGGATGTGTCCAAAGAACCACAGAGATGCAGTATATCAGTCCTACAAAAGTAGGAGCTGATACTATTGTCATTCCAGATGGTGACAGAGTTACTTCAGCCACTAAGGACACTGGCACCTAGAATACTTGAAAAGCTGACAAATCAATAGAGATAATAGTTAAGTCTGTAAGGAGCTCTCCTAAGTAAACCCAAGCTAGTGCCAGAAATACCCAATTCCTGTTTTCATTCATATATGTCTATGGATATAGATACATGTCTATATTTGTAACTGTAGATTACATCAGAGGTCAAAAAATTTGAATAACACATTTCCTTGAAATGATTTAACTACCTAAATCTGATATTGGGCAACTTTCCTTGAAGCTCTGTAGTAAAATGAGAGCATGGCTCCAAGCCCATAGGCATTTCCAAATTTGGAAAGATATATTTAATACAAAATGACTACATGCAATAAATTATAAACTCTTTGTAAACCTTGAAAACTTAAAAAAAGAGCAACTGAAAAAAAATAGCAAGGGAGGACTTTCTTGATGGATCCTGCAAAATGCGAATGAGAGCATTCAAAAATAATCTGAAACTCTGTGTGAAGATGAGCATTTCTCTCCTTTCTTTGATGCTCAGAGTCTTTTTTCAGCTTCTGCTCTAAAAAAATGTAACGTAAGGTATTGGTTTGTGTTTGATTTGTAACTCATTTTGAAGTTTCTAGTCTCTCCTTAGGGTAATGTTTCTGCTTAGTAAATTTAATGCTTATTCTTCTCAAGAGAAATGGAACTTCTACTTTTTTTAAGCTCATCCTCATGGAATCACAGTCATTTTTGTTGGAAGAGACCTTTAAGAACATCAGGTGCAACCGTTGACCCAGCACTGCCAGATCACCCCTACACCACATCTATATGTCTTTTAAATACTTCCAGCAATGGGGACTCCACCACTCCCCTGAGCAGCAGCTTCTAATGCTTGACAACACAATGGCTTCCAGCTCCTCCTGTTTGTTGCCCATGCTGCTGGTATCGGTGTCGATGCACTTTAATTGGGCTATTGATCCTGTCACCTCTTTGGGTGGAGAAGGACTAATTCCTACCTGACCATTCTCAGGCACTACCATGATTTCTAGCCCATCTATATCCCTTGTGTCTTTGCTATCACGTGGCATTCTGTCCCCTGCCTCCACTGGTAAGGCAGACCGAAGGACCTCACTAGCGCTTTATCCCTAGCACTTTGATGTGCCACTCCTAGGCTTGACTCCAGGAGAACCTGTTTTTATCCCTTTCCCCCTCCAAATCCAGTGTAAAGCTCTTTCAGTGGGTCCTGCCAACTCCTGCACATTTCCCCCACTTTGAGACAGGTGCACCCTGTCCATCTCCAGCAGGCCTGGTGGTGTGTAAACCCACCCATGATCAAAAAAACCCAAGTCCTGCTGGTGGCACCAGGGTTGGAGCCAGGTATTTATCTGGGGGTTTTCCTGTTTCTTCCCACTTTAATCTTTACAACTGGAGGGGTAATGTTCAAGAGAAGACCACTTGTGCTCCTGATTCCTTGACCAGTTGTTCCAAGTCCCAGAAGTCTCTCTTGATTGCCCTTGGACTACTTGTTGCAAGTTTGTTGCTGCCTACCTGAAAAGTCAGTGATAGCTAATAATCTGAGGGCTGCATCGGGGTAGGAAGCTTTCTCGCCACATCCTTAACCCAAGCCCCAGGGAGGCAGCAGACTTCCCTAAGAAGTGGGTCAGGTCTCTATATTGGGCCTTCTGATCTCTTCAGAAGGGAGTCACCGTTGTTGATTGGTTCCACTTGCAGGACCTGGTACCTGTTGCACAAGGAGGATAGGGGTGTTGCTGGGGTGACATGCCTGCTGCATTAGGCAGGAACTTCTTGCCATTGTCCCCCGTCCTCCTGGTCACTCGGTTAAGTCACATCAAGAGGGGAAAGGGAGTCCTCTGTGTTACTTGTCTCTCCTGACTGTTGGGCCTGCCTCAGGGAAGACAGGTTGGGCTTCCAGTGATGAATCTCCCTCCCACGGTTCCTGATACTCCTCCTCCCAGAGCTCTGTCACTAAGAGGAGGAGTTCCTCAACCTGGATGCACCTCCCACAGGGGTGCTTCTGGCTGCCATCCTGTACCGGTGTCACAGCAGGGCACACACTGATGCCAGGGTGACTGCACGTCTTCACTGGAGCTCGGTCTGGGCAACTGCGTCAGTGATGGCTGGTGCAGAGCTCAGAGAGGCCGTGGCCTTCTGCCAGGTAGAAACCATTGCTCCCTAGTCAGAGCAGGCAGAGCTTTCAGCACCCTTCCCTTCCCCAGCGAACTGCCGCACCACATTCCGTTTGCCCGCTCTGGTCACTGTGCTCCCAGGGGCTTCTTTTATAGGTGTGGGCGCGGTCACCGTTGCCCTGGCAATGCCTGTGCTTCTTCATCAGCAGCTCCTGCAAAGCACTGCTGACTCCCGGTGGGTCTCTCCACTCCCACGGCATTTCCCAGCCTCAGGAAAACCTCAGGAAACCTCCTGTACACAGATCTGCCCCTCCAGTGCAGGCCTGGCTGGCTCCAGAGCAGATCCTCTCCACCACTGGGGGTCTCAGCGATACTTGAACACTAAACTCTGACATTCAGAAGCTGACTTTTGGTTTCCATGTGATTTTTTTCAGGATTTGTGTCATCGTTTGCACACAAACCAAGTAATTATTTTGTTAAGTAGATCTTCAGCGGTATCAGTACATTCACCTGCATTTTTCTTTCCACAGATCTTGCAGGTCCATGTTTTTCTGTTGGACTTTTCCAGAAAGTAGTGGCAATGCTGCGTACTATACTCTGTTCCCACCTGCTGATGTTGGTGTCCATTTTTTTCTAGGTCTAAGTGAGGGTAGAAATAAGAAAAAGGCAAGTTTTGGTTGTTTTGGAGGGTTTTTTTTCTGATTTCCATAAATAAGGTTTTCCTCTAATCTCAAAAGTAAAAAAATCTTCTAAAAAGATGTTAACAATATTGCTAAGGGGAGCATAGAATAATCTTTAGGAATTTTTTTCATATGAATTTGACAGTGGATTTTATTATCTGCCCCTCAAAGGAGATCCTTGCTGTTGTCTCTCTTATGGTTTTAAGGAAGACCCAGCAATTTTGACTAAGGGGACAGAAAAGTGCTGAGTAGTATCCTCAGAGACATAGCTATTACCTCTTCTAAATGACTATGTCTGAAGAAGTGCTCTGCCGTACAAAACAGGAGTAGAAACCCTATGAGGAGGGCTCTTCCCTTAAAATGCAGGACAGAAGATAGGCATTTTTTAAAAGAACTATTGAACCCTGCAGTAATGGGGGAAAATGTAAAAGAGGAAGTGCCAGCTTTGATTTAAATTAAAAGAATGCCTTAGATCAGTTCAAATGTTACTGAAAACCGGCTTAAGCCAGAGTATTACCTGCAGACCAGAATTTCAGTAAGATATGAGTAGAACAGGGTATTTTTAATACCAGAGCATGTAAAATGAAACTCAAAACAATACACTTCAGGTTCCTCATGTTCCTTTAAAGATCTTGAAATTTACTACTCTTTCCTCAGTACCGCAACATTCTATTAACCAAGTAACAGTAGGATCTTGCGTTTCCTCTGTTTTTTTGTTGTTGTTTTGGTTTTTTAATTTGTTTTGTGTCAGTTTTTTTGAGTTTTAGCTTCCCTGGCACCAGAAGCCCCTACCGTGCTAAAAAATATCGATGATATGGCTGGATGTTTTCCAGATGAGGGGTTTCACTCAGAAGATTTCAGAGCTCTGATACATGATTGCAAACAAGGACTGCACTGCCTCACTCTGAGTCCAGGTATATTCCAAAAAATTGATTTCAGAATCATGATAACGTCACCTCAGTGTTGTCCAGATGAGAGAGAGCTCCCACTCATTCAAACTTCAGGTTTCTGGGACAGATTCCCTTCTTCAGATGATGGACTGCAGTGGCATCCCTACTCCCCACAGACTATTCCCATTCAGCATGTTGTGTAACTGCTGTTACATGATTTTGTCCATCGCCATTTGGATGAATGGTTGGATGGCAAACAACATTGCCAAATGCAAAGAAGAGCTTTGTTTAATTTCAATAAATCAATTGTTTTTCCTTCTGCTCAGGTTTTTTTATCTTTTTTTTTTTCTTTTGCTTTCCTCTTTTTTTTTTTCTTCTGGTCTTCTGCTTCCCAAGATGGGAAGAAAAACCTGCATGTCTGAAAAATTTTTATGAGGAGGGAGATTTTCTTCTGCTTTCATAAGGCAAAAAATGGTCTGCAGCAATGTTTAAACCTCAGCAGAAGCTCTGAAATTAGTATGTCCCATCCCAGACTCCATTATTTTAGCTCCTGTCTGGTTTGCCTCCAGTAGCATCTCCTCCCAGACAAAGGTGAGTTGCTTCTCTGTTACTGAACTGAAGGTGAGCTGTTGGCTTTGCTTTAAGTCTTTTAGGAAGACTGCATAACACTGAACAATTCCTTTGAAATCTTGGGTTACAAAAATGGAAGCCTAGCAATCTATTAAATGGTTATTGGAAATAAAGCTTATTGACATTTCAACTTGACCTAGATCTTGGCAAAGAGCAGAAGAACATCACTTCAGTGAACTTCGTGATGCTATGGTGACACCTGCCAACTGAAGATACTTACTGTGGCTTTCTGTGCTCAGTAGTCAGTGAGTGATCATTGTGAAGAGCCCAAACACTAAGTCAGTCATGATTATAATAGGTCAGCTCAAACACATTTTTCTCTCAGAAAGAAAATTACGTTGCTAATACACCAAATTTGTTTTGTTTTTTTGTAAAGAGCAGTGAGTGATCATTGTGAAGAGCCCAAACACTAAGTCAGTCATGATTATAATAGGTCAGCTCAAACACATTTTTCTCTCAGAAAGAAAATTACGTTGCTAATACACCAAATTTGTTTTTTTGTAAAGAACCCTTCCCATGAAATTTACTTACAATTAAGTAATAGCCAGAATAAGCATGATGATAATTGTTAAACTAGAACTTTACAATCTTGTAAATCCTAAAACAGATGTTGATAGTCTCAAATAAAATTTGAGCAAAGCTAATCTATACTCATAGAACAAGTCTTCCCCTGGACTCATAAAATGCTACCACCTTGCATCTTGTCCCCTGATACCACTGAGTAAATAATTTCAAATACTTCCTGATAAAATAAATAGACTTTGAACTGCTTCTTTGCTGTCAAAAGAAAATACAATACAATACTATTAAATAAA
>NW_010406294.1:13010-13355 GCF_000710305.1 Buceros rhinoceros silvestris | reverse complement strand
CCCCAGAGCTGCTCCCCCCCTCCCCGGGGCCACATGGAAGGTCCTGAGCTCTCCTCCTACAGAGGTGCAGGTACTTTCCTGCCAGCCCTTGTGCCCACGGACCCAGGCAAGCCATGGCCAAAAAGGGCTGCAGGGTCTTGGCTCAGACCTTGTCCCCTCTTCCTCCAGGGCCCGGCAGAAGCTGGCAGGCCTCAGGCAGGGATGGCGCTGGCAGGATACCAAAGTGGTTTTGGTATGAGCATCTTACCTGGTAAACATGGCATCTCCGGAGGTCTCCTGTGCAGGGTGCACAGACGATTTTCCACTTGGCTAAGGTCCCAGGTCCGTGCCGGCCCAAGGTCCCAC
>NW_010406294.1:11407-12886 GCF_000710305.1 Buceros rhinoceros silvestris | reverse complement strand
TCCGTGCCGGCCCAAGGTCCCACCCAAGGACAGGGCTGGAAGGTGCAGGTTGAAGGAGGAAGCACCGTAAGACAAATTGTTGTCCTTGAAGAGGGGGATAGATCCTTCCAAGCCTTTTTTCCCCAAAGGAAGTAAGCCGATGTGATTCATTCACTCGCCTCTGTGACTCCAGCACCTTTGAACCCATTGCCCAGTTTCAACCCATTAATCCTCACCAGCATCCTCCTGGGCGTGGGGGGAGAAGCCGGACCTGCAATTTCACCCTGGAAAAAGTTTCAATCAAAGCTTTGGATTTTCTTCTGTGCCAGCTCGACCTTGAGGCCGGGCCGCAGGAAAGCCGGTTTCCGTATCGCAGGGCTGCTGTAAATAAAGCACCTTCTGGTGCGGCCGCCAGCCAGTCAATACATGGAGCTGGTCTCCAGTGCTGGCCCCGCGAGGACGCAGAGGGGCAGGATGGGGTCCTGCAGAGAAGGGTGCGGGAGCAGGGGCACCCAGCTCACACCCTGCCCCCAGTGTTGCTTGGTCTCATGGCTCCCACCAGCACCAGGCTCAAACCAGTAGGAAAACAGAGCTTTATTGGGAAGCAGCTTCACACAAAGAGCAACTGCAGCACAGCACCCCAAAAAGTTGCTCTGCCACATCTGAGGGCAGCAAGAGGGGACTCGGAGGGGCTGGAGGAGCAGGACCTGCCTGCGTGTGGTGCTGGGGGAGCACAGGGCTCCCTCCACATTCCTCCACAGCACCCCACAGCTGCAGCATCCCACTGCTTCCCCTCACCCCAAATCTTCTCCAGGCTTGGGAGCTTCGGCAGGGATGGGGGAAAGAGGAAAAACCTCATTCTTTCACCGCCCCATCCCCCTCCCTCGCCCTGTCTGCAGGGACAGACACCCACCCGTGCCCCCACGCAGAGCACCCAAGGGCTCCATCCCCATGCTGAGGGCACAGCCCTTCACCCACTATCCTTCCTCCTGCCCTAACCTGTGTCACCAGCGTGATATCTGCATATGCAAACTAGAGCGGGCTCACTGGTATACTGGTCCTCCCCAGCTCCCGTCCAAACACTGCACCCCACTCCTGCCTTGGCATCGGGGTCCCACTCGCACCCCAACAGCCCCTGCCGCAGCCCAGCTCCAACACCAGCCTGGGGCTCCCCAGCCCGGCCCGTGGAGCAGCACAGCAGCTCCGGCTCAGCCCCTCTGGCACAGCGTCACCTCTCGCCCCTCGCACAGCCAGAAGACGGGATAGAGAGGCTCCGTGAAGACACTGTGGAAGGTGTGGATGAGCTGCAACCTCTTCCCGAGGCCATAGAAGGAGAGGAGCCCCTTGCCGTAATCCAGGCTGACCCCCAGGTGCTCGTAGAGCTGCTTCTGGATTTTCTCCGCCCGGCCCTTGTGCCAGGCCAGGTAACAATCCTCTCGCACCTGCAGCCCCCAGGAGCCCCCGTCTAGCCCGATGGTGAACTTGTGGCCCTGCTGCT
The DNA here is from genome assembly GCF_000710305.1 of Buceros rhinoceros silvestris. NCBI lineage: Eukaryota > Metazoa > Chordata > Aves > Bucerotiformes > Bucerotidae > Buceros > Buceros rhinoceros. The sequence goes on along the minus strand of NW_010406294.1, from coordinate 11,409 downwards.
GC
>NW_010406294.1:10828-11165 GCF_000710305.1 Buceros rhinoceros silvestris | reverse complement strand
GAGGCCCTGCGCGCACAGCACCTGCCAGGGCTCAAAGCAGGCTCCCTGCTCCTGCTGCCGGCAGACAGCGCCGGGGCCGTGCCTGGCTTTCCGGTTACCCTTCGAGAGCTCCAGGTACTTGTTGGCTGTCTCGGGGTCGAAAGTCAGGTTGCGGTGGTCTGGGAAGAGCAACAGCATGGATGGGGCTGAAATGCTTCATCAGACCTTTACGCCCTCGGCGTGAGTCCCCCACGACGGTGACACGGTTTAAACGGCATAGGGCTGGCTCCCAACATCAAAGGGAACATGCTGTAGCGTGTTTGGAGGGGAAGATGTGACACATGCCCACCCGCAGGAA
>NW_010406294.1:9312-10623 GCF_000710305.1 Buceros rhinoceros silvestris | reverse complement strand
GACGCTGCGCACAAGCCCGCGCACAGCCCAGCTCCCAACCAGCAAGCTGCAGTGGCAACGTGGTCATTTTGGTTTTAAGAGCAAAAAATATGACCATGGGTGAAGAGAGCGGGAGAAAACCAGGTGTTAAGGGAGCAAATACAGTATTGCGGGGAGTGAGTCTTCTCTGCGCAGGCTGTGAGAACTACTCCTGCCTCGGACACTCGGCACCTCACCTCCCTCCTGCCACAACCCCGCCTGGACAGCGATGCTGGCTTATACCTTCTGCCCATAAATAACATCTTTTCTCCTATTAACAACCTGAGGACATCCTGTGGGGCCTGATGGAAGGAATCCTCACAGGTCCCATAGGCATCCATTGCCTCCCGGGCGAGAGAGACGTGACCAACATGCCCTAAGCATTATGCAAAGCTCCTGCCAAGGGGGAGCAGGTGGGAAAGGGAGCACTGAGGACATCCCTAAGGAGGGGGAGTAGAATGGGCCCGGGAGAGAACGGGACACGAAGGACTTGGCTGGCAGCGCTGGGTCCCTGTCCCTGGCTGGAGAGCAATGACTGCAGACTGGGCTCTGCACTGGTGCCGTGCAGGGCGGCCGGGGCAGCCCATGACATGTGGGGTGCTCCCCTGCCAGCTGCTGACGCTGCCTGCCTGCCTGCGGGAACGCGCTGTGCCCAAATATGGGCCATCGGGAACAGGCACGTCACTCCTGCCTGGGCGAGACGCCTGAGGCGGGTGAAAAGGAGAGGACGGACACAGGGCAAGATCTGGGACAGCGACCGACGCAACGCCAGGCACTGGCAGCCCCAGTTTCCAAGGGAAAGTGTTCTCTGATGCCACTAATCCCCTCAACTAGCCCATTCCTGGCTGTGCAGTGTCCCCCAGCCCATCCACCCCAGCCCTGCACCACTCCTCTCCTTGTTTAGGTAGAGGGATTGGGAGAGCCAGGGAAGGAGCCCCTGTCCCACGACCACCCTCCTCCCAGGGAAGAGCTGCCTTGGTGAAAGCTCTGCTGCTGGGAACGCCAGCGGGGTGCTGTCCCTCCAGACCCCCACATGCTCCTCACCCTTCAGAAGCTCAGCTCGGAGCTGGCACTCGGAGTGAGGGGCCACCACCTTCACCACTGGCTGTGGGGGATGCACTGGGCCTGTGGAAGATGGGGACAGGAATTTTGAGTGATTCCCCCAAGAACTTGTTCCTTCCTGCCTTCAGTGGGAAGAGGAGGAAGACAAACTGCCATCATATCCAAGCCTGGGAGTGGGCATGTGCCACCGTGGCTCGGCATTGCCAGCAAGGAGGGGCCCCAGGGAAGCCA
>NW_010406294.1:8687-9161 GCF_000710305.1 Buceros rhinoceros silvestris | reverse complement strand
TGTGACCCTCAGATGCGTCTCCCCATCCCAACCCTCTGTCCCTGGCAGCTTTGACTCCAGCACATCGACATGGGCCAGGCTGTGGTTCAGGATGACTTGAAGCCCTTTTGAGCAGAAGGGTCACCTTGGCCAGCAGTGTCAGGGGCCTCGGGACCCACAGAGCCAGGCAGGTCCACCAGCAGGAGCCTGGAGATGCTGGTGAGGACCTCGCTGATGGGATTGACCACGCTTGCCACATCAAACTCCACAGAGCGCAGCACCTCCGGGCTCTCCGGAGACGGGAGCAGGGGAAACTCCTGTGGACAGATGCACAGATAACACAGGCACAGGACTGGCAGCTCCGAATCCCACCGCACACGCCCCATCTCCGCAGTGGGTGATGAGGCCATCCCCAAGACATCTGCTGTCAGCTGGGGCCGGTTCCAGATGCAGGGGGAGCGTGAGGCTGCAGGGAGCAGAGGGGCTGCAGTGCAG
>NW_010406294.1:5420-8581 GCF_000710305.1 Buceros rhinoceros silvestris | reverse complement strand
AGGACGCGGTGTTTGGCTGGCGGTGGCAGAGCCTGCCTGCGTGGTTTGGGCTGGAGATTCTGCCCATGGCCCTGCAGGGCTCTGATCCAGTACCACTCCCCTCCCCCCAGATTTTAAGGGATTCCCCCCCAAAAGCAGCTGTTCCCTGCAGCGCCATCCCACCCCTGAGCTGGGCTGAGGATGTGTCCCCACCAGGGAAGGGGTCAGCCATGCCTCTGCCCTCATCAGAAGAGAACGGGGGTGTCAGAGCCCAGGCATGGGAGGGACCTGGTGCCGGGATGGTACCTGGAGGAAGGTCCTGTGGTCAGGGCAGGCCAGCAGGTGCTGAGCCCTCTCCCGGTGCTGGCTGAGGATGTCCAGGCGGTCCTTCAGGAGGTTCCAGTCCTCCTCCACGTGCCCCAGCACCGCCGTCTGCTCTTGCTCGATCCTGGCCACGGTCTGCCACTGGAAATCCTCCAGGGCTTTCCTTAGGAGGGTGAATTTGCTCAGAATCACCGATTTGAGCCTCTCAGAGGAGTCCTGGGAGGAGAAGGGCTGTGAGAGCTAGCATGCTCCCACCCAAGAACCCAAGCATGGAGGTGGCTGCGGCATTACCTTGATGCTGCACGTTTGCTCCTCCAGCTGCTGCATCGCTTGCTCAACCCTCTCCGATTCCTGCCGGGCTTTTTCCAGGGACTCTTTCAGAAGGGCCTGCAAAGGAAGGCACGGCTGTCCTGCGGTGCAGCTCGCTGCTGCCCGCCCAGCTCCTGGGAGCCCTCTCAGGGCTGCAGGACAAGGCTCGCATGGAAGGAGAAGGTTTGGGCAGAGGCCGAGTCTGGGGTCACAGAGGAGTGAAACCCTGTGCTGTCTTTCACCCCTTATTTAGCTGTTTCGTCTGGATCAGGGGGTCACCAACACACAGCACCATTCATCTGGTGCTGCCGGATTTACCCAGCTCTCTGTTGCTCCCAACAGCCCCCAGTTTCTCGGGGAGCAGCCAGAAACTGGTGGCTTCTCCCTGGCCAGAGCCTGTGCCACCTCCCTGTGCAGCTGAGGCCGGGCACAACTCCGCACACAAGGCACATCACGTCTCCACTGCAGGGCACGGGACAATGGAGGTGGATGTGCCTGAGTCGTCGCAACTCCCCCTGCTCACCCCGCCACTCCCTGTCACCCCAGACCTGCCACCCATCATCCCCACCTGCTTTTCAGCGCGCTCCTCCTCGAAGAGCACCCGCCGGTGCTGCTGGCACTGCCGCACTGTGCAGATGCAGCAGATGCAGCGTCGCTCATCCTGGCAGTACAGCTCCAGTGGGCGCCTGTGCTGCGGGCACAGCTCACCGTGGGCCACCTCGCACCCCTCCACGACTGAGCCCTGCACCTCACCGTCTAGTGCCAGCTCCACCACGCTGCACAGCGTGACGTTCTTCTCCAGCTCCGGGCGCTGCTCAAAGGCCCTGCGTCACTCGGGGCACGTGTAGCCCTTCTTGGACCCGGTGGGCGCCTGTTCTTGCTTGTGCCAGTGGTTGCTGATACAGCAGTTGCAGAAGTTGTGCCCACAGGGCAAGGTCACAGGCACCCTGAAGAGCTCCAGGCAGATGGAACACACCAGCTTCTCCTCCAGCTTCAGTGAGACGGGCAATGCCATCCTGCCCGCACTGGGGATCAGGGCGATGGCGGGAAGAAACTGGCTAAAGAAGCCAGGGAAATAGAAACTCAGCTGGGCAGAGGAGGAAGAGATGATGACGCTGAGCCCAGAGGCGGGTCAGGGCTCCAAGCCAGGCACACTCTTAAAGTGACACGCTGTGGGTGCCCCCTCAGCCAGGCTGGCTGTGCCACATGCTGGGGAGGGCTAGAGCTGCTACCTGTGGGGACGGGGAGGGCTGCGAAGCACAGCAGCGATGGCACAGGGCGACACATGCAAGAGGCTGACAACATTCAGAGCAACGTGTATTTCCGTGAACACATCCGCGTGGGTGCACAGACCACGTGTAATTTGATTTTACACGTGTTTTGCCCTTTGAGGAAACTCCCTGGCATCCTCGCCTCTGCCAGGGCTGGCTCCCCGAGTAGAGCATGGCAGAAAGACCTCACACAGCTCTCCTGGCACCTGCCAGCCTGGGGAACCAGCCGAGAGGGGCACCTGCCACTGCTGCAGCCATGTCACCTCCCTCTGCAGTGACAAGGGCTGTGAAACACGCTATCAGCCAGCCAGGGTCACATTCTGCCCTGGCATCTTTGCAGGTTGAACTGCAGCTCCTGTGGATGGCACATGCCCTCCCCCGTGCACACCCACCACTCCTTTTCCCGTGAAGTTCCTTGCAACACCCGAGCACATCAGATCTCCAGAAGAGAGATGTCATCTGGGCAGGTGGAGCCTTCTGCCTGGAGGCGACCATGGTCCCCACGCACCACATACCTTCACCTTGTCTTCACATAGTTCAGCTTCAAGAGAAAAAACTGCCAACCCTCCAGTCCAAGCCTTATCTCCTCATGCTGGCAGAGGTGCTATCGCTCGCGCACACGCTCCCGAGCAGCTGAGCACTGGTGGCATGGCCCCGGTTTACCACGGTTCTGCAGCCTCCCCACACACACGGCTTGGCATCACCCACACAAGCAACGGCTGTGCTGCAGACGGGGTGGCACCAGCCTGCTGCTGGGCAGCCAAAGCAGTTTCTGTATCACAGGCAGGCGTGGAGCCACCCCCCAGACCACTCCTGGACTTGGGATGTGTCACAACTCCCTGCTGAGCTTCACCCCCAAAACTTGGGGCTGGAGCTGCAAATTCTGACCAAGTATTCAAAGCAGAGAGAGGGGTGTGACACGACCTGCCTGTCTGCTTGGAACCGCAGGACCCTACGTGGTCACCTCACAGCTCCTTCACCCCAGAGCCCAGAACCCTTCAGGGTGAGAGGACGATCAGGGCTTGGGCGCAGCTGGTAACGGCCCTGAGCAACAGCAGCAGAGCAGCGATTCCGCTCAATCTCAGTTGTTTGCTGCAGGCTCCTGTCTCCTGAGGAAGGAGAGAACGTCAGAGGAAGTTACGGGGAACCAGGGCTGGACAAAGGCAAGAGCACGTTGGTATGCAGGTCTTAAACACGTAGGCAGGGGACGCGCAGAGCCCTGCAGACACAGCAGAAAGCAGTCTCTCCACACAGGGGCACAGGACCGGCGGCAGCAGA
>NW_010406294.1:4871-5277 GCF_000710305.1 Buceros rhinoceros silvestris | reverse complement strand
ACCGCGCCTCTGCCCCAAGGCGGCAGCTCTGCAGATCTGCTTTCACTCCACCTGCGCACACTGGGTACGTGCTGTCTGGGGAGAAGAGGAAGGAGATGGAGGTCCACGAGCTTGAGTAGCTGTTGGGAGAAGGCAGCACCACAAACACTGACCTTGCGCATCTTTACCACCTGCACAGCTGCAATTATTCCCACCCCACAACACCCACGATGGGGAAAGTGACCCCGGCCAGGGGAAGGGCTGCCCTGCTCCCGTGCACCCAGTTGAGCTCCCCAGCTCCGTGCCATCTAGCTGGGATTCAAGCTCTTCCCAGCAAAGACAGCTCTACCAGCATCGCTCAGAATGTGTTTAATCAGACTTGTCTCTAAGGGGACTGCACAGGCGAGAGCTGACAGAGTGCTGAACC
>NW_010406294.1:3778-4731 GCF_000710305.1 Buceros rhinoceros silvestris | reverse complement strand
TGACGGAGTGCGGAGCCGCGGCGCTGCGAGGAGGAAGCCCAGGCTGGCCTGGCCGTTTGATCCAGGAACAGGAAAAGGAGAAGGGTGATGGCTGCCGAGAAGCGAGGCGGGGCATCTCGGGAGAGACTCTATCCTGCCACCCTCACCCATCACAATCAGCAGCAAGATTTCAGCCTGGCCATGGATTTGCTTCCACCTAGGCCCCGCGGCGCTGCGAGGAGGAAGCCCAGGCTGGCCTGGCCGTTTGATCCAGGAACAGGAAAAGGAGAAGGGTGATGGCTGCCGAGAAGCGAGGCGGGGCATCTCGGGAGAGACTCTATCCTGCCACCCTCACCCATCACAATCAGCAGCAAGATTTCAGCCTGGCCACCACACAGCTGCCAGCACTGCCAACACCTGCTGCCCCAGATGCACCTCCCAGCACTGCCAGCACGGGGCAACTGGGAGCTGAGGGGCCGAGACCGTCATTTCCCTCCAGAGGTGCCAGTGTTCCCAGCTGCAGGGAAGCCAGAAGCCCCACTTGCCAGGCTGGTGTCCCAGTGCACCCCAGAGCACCTCGAGAGGAGGACGAGCCCTAGTAAATGCCGTAGGTGGGCTCCTGGGTGTCTCGGTATCTGTCCAGGTACCTCAGGGGCTGGTGGCGTGGGAACTTCACCTGGGGAGGATGGTAAACAGGCGGCCGCACGAATTCAAACACAGGCTCTCTCATATCTGTGAAGAGGCGATGCAGAATGTCAGCAAGGCTCAGATGCAGACCTTGGGCCCTCTCCCTCACCAGCAAGGGCCTCCCCGCCCTGGGACAGGGCTGGTCAGACACGCCCTGGTGAAGGCTCTCTTGGTGTTATCTTAAAATGCTCATACAAAACAGCCTTTCAGAGGCTGTGTCCTCAGCCTGCTGTTAGTCTGCTGGAGGGTGGCTCGATGCACACCCAGTCTGTGCTGTAACAGATCCT
>NW_010406294.1:0-3363 GCF_000710305.1 Buceros rhinoceros silvestris | reverse complement strand
GGGGAGACCTTCTGGCTCTGACAACTCCCTGACAGGAGGGTGCAGCGAGGTGGGGGTCAGTCTGTTCTACCAAGGAAGAAGTGACAGTACAAGAAAGAACAGGCTCAAGTTGTGTCAGGGGAGGTTGAGGTTGGCCCTGAGGAACAATTTTTTCCCCCATTGGGGTTGTCCCGGCCTGCCCCAGGCTGCCCAGGGCAGTGGTGGAGTCCCCATCCTTGGAGGGGTTTCCCAGCTGTGCGGAGGTGCTGCTGAGGGACAGGGGGCAGTGGGGACCATGCGGTGCTGGGAAACTTGATCACAAGCAGACTTGTGATTCCAGACAAGTGCCAGGACCAAGCAAGAGCCTACAGCCACAGCTCGCCCACTGACCCGGGGTGTGACCCGCAGGACCATGCTCCCACCCTCAGCAGGCCCCTCCAGCCCCAGCACTCTGCATTGCTTACTGAGGAGCTGGTGGAAGACCCGGGTAACAGAGCTGTCCCACTGACACTGGAAAAAGGCCAGCCCTGCCGGGGTCATTGCATCCTCGTGCTTCTTGTAGAAGTCAAATGTGCTGAAGGTTCGCATCTTGAGGCTGTGGCTGGAAACGAGGCACAAGCACAAGAGCTGAGGTGAATCTCCTTTCTCACGGCACCTTGATAAGCAACTACCTCCCCACATCACCCCAGAGCCTATAAAACCAAGGTGGAAAAGTAAATCACCACAAGAGAATCTCCCAGCCTCGCCAGCTCAGCACATGGCTGTGCCCCAGGCAGGGCAAACCCCTCTCTTAACAGCCTGTTTAGAGTCACGGGACTCCGTGGTGTTCGCAGGGCTGGGCTTGTGGCTTCAGGGGACACAGAGCCCCAAGGGAGCCCTGAACAACCCTGCACGTTAAAAGGAACTGCTCTCCTGCAGCACGTGATCCTGATGAGCAGTAACAGCCGCCCAGCGAAAGCCCGAATTACCATGGTGTGGGCCGAGCGTCCTGGCTGAAATCTATGGGGCGGTCTTGCTTGAAGAGGAGGAAGATGAAGCGATGGTAGCCAGTTCCCATGGCAGGGAAGGGAGGCAGGTAGTGGCAGATCTCCTTACCCGACCTGATGTCGTTGCTGGGGATGTTGGTCCTGAAGACAAAGTGGTTACTGTGCTGTGCATCCACTCACATCCCCCATTAGCACCAGCAGGTTCAGCCCGGATTGCAAATTGCCCTGTGCTACGTGTCGACACGGCTTATGCCCCGTTTGACAAGCGAACAGGGACCAGAGGCTGCTTTCACTGGAGGAAAAGTCACACCCAGGGATCTGAATGTCAAACAGCAGCAACACCAGGAACTACTGCACCTTTAGCAGGACCCAGAACACGGGGTTCCGGGAGCTAACGGCAGGGGCACCAGCGAGAGGCACGGAATTGCCCTGAACGCGTATTCCCGAGCCCTGCTGGAGGAGTGTCTGCCCGCTCCAGCCGAGCTAAGCGGTTCTGATGTGCAGTACTCACACCAGCCAGTGCAGATACTCTGAGTCCGCGTCCCTTAAATGTCCATCTGCAAACACACACAACAGAGAGGGTGACTTACGGACACCCTGGAGTTTCCATCAGCCCCAAAGCGAGAACGCCCACACCCACTTTGAAGGGAGGGGGCAGCTCGAGACCTCCCAGCACTGCTTTCCCAGCAGAAGAGGAACTCATCCTTAGAGGACTGAGCTCTGCATGAGGAGCAAAGGGCTCTGCAGACGTAATTCCAAGAGTAAAAGGACTTCTTGGTCAGCTGCTGTGCTGCACTGTGCCTTGGTTTCTCAGGGTGACCAGTGCCAGACCAGCTACCCACCAAGCAGGCTGCCAAGGGAGAGAGGAGTCTGGGGCTAAGACGGGAGCCAGGGAATCATTTTCTCTACACTGTGACACAGGTCTTCTGGTGTCACTCTCCCTTCTCTCAGCTGCCAGAGACTGGGGAGGCTGCAGTCGTTTCTGCATATGTAACATGTCCCTCCTTAGCAGCTACCATCCTTGCTGGCTGTGTTGCCAAGAGAGACAGGAGCTAACCGAGAGCAGAGTGGAAAACCCCTGTTTAAACCTTTTTTAACAGAACTCGCTACTCACCTGGATTTGTGAGCAACAAAGTCCAGAGGGAGCCTTTATCTGCCTCGTATGACACCACAGGGGGACTGGAAGCCTGAATGAGCAGCACAAGGAGAATGGAAATCACTCAAACAGCAGGTTCCATGAAGACAGATCACGATTTCCAAGGGAAAGAACATGGCCTTGACCTGGGCATGGCCAGGACGCAGCTCAGCCACACCACCGAGTCCTGCAGCTCCACCTGGAGAGCGCCCAGAGCCGGCAGACAACAGCCTTGCTGCAAAGCTCTGCCTTTATCTCAACCAAGAAACATGAACATTCTGTTCATCACAGAGGACAGACCCTTCTGAAAGGAATCCCCCAGAAAGGGCCATGCCAACGAGAAGCATCTGACAGAAACACAGAGCTTCCCGTGGGGTGGAAGTTGTCGCCAGCTCCCCTCACACACCTCTGACGGAGTCACCATGTTCCCATAGTAGACTGGCACAAAGTGCTCATCGTCTTGGCTGTACTCCACCCTCAGGGTGACCCAGGGGGTGAACGTGGCCCCCTTGAACAAGTCGCGGAACACCCCGCAGTGCTCCGCCACACGCTGCTTGTGGAACGGGCCGCTGGTCCGCTCCCACTCAGCTCTGACTTCATCGAGGGGAATCAGCACTGCGAGGAGAGAGAAATGCTGTGAGAGGCAGCTGAGGCCTCAAGGGACCAGGGCAGGGAGGGAGGTGGTGGGACACAGACCAGTGCGCAGCCGCGCTGCTCTTTCCATCTCAGCATTCTGGTGGTTCTCCCTCAGGATCTTTTTTCTTTCCTTGACCTCCTTTGCCCGTGGCAGCTTATCACGGGGCAGGCTGATGTCAGTCCCTGGCTCTTCGGAGAGGGGTGAAATAAAACCACACACATGACAAATGGGAATACCCGAAATATCCAAACACAAACGCCCTGCAAAATCTCAGAGCATGTGTGAAAGAGAAGCAAACTTCAAGACATCAGACTTGATTCTGCCACCTCTGCCTTCCCTCAGCACCTGCACCCTCTTTCCCCAGCTTTACCCCAGAGCACTCCCAGCCCCACGGTTTGCCAGCTGCGGAGCAGGGCTGGGCTCTGCGGTACTTGCTGCAGGTCTAGAGCGCTGGCTCCTCCTCTGCTTTCTCTGGTACTGCCGGTGTTCCGAGGAACCACTTCTTTACTTGGTGCCACATCTTGTGGCAGGTCCTGGCCAGCCTCCCTCCTGCCAGAAAACTGCCATCTGCTTCCCCGAAGACATTTTGTAGAACCACAGAATGGTTTGGGTTGAAGGGACCTTCA
>NW_010406293.1:1662-4905 GCF_000710305.1 Buceros rhinoceros silvestris | reverse complement strand
CTATGCTGTTTTTCTTTGCCCATAGCCATAAGCCCCATGTTTCTTCCCAGCTCGAACTCTTTAGTCCTTTTGTTTAGCTATCTGGGGGGGATAAATATCTCCCTGAGGGTGATTTTTTGCTTCTACAACCTTTTCGTTCTCTCAAACCTCAACAGAGCACTTGCCAGTGAAGACTGAGACAAAAAAGTCATTAAGTATCCCAGACTTCTTCATATCCCAGGTAACAAGTTCTCCTGTTTCCTTCTGGAGCGGGTATTCATTTTGTCACTGATGTACCTACAGAAGTTTTTCTTGTTTCCCTTGATGTCCCTGGCTAGATTTAATTTTATCATGGCTTTGGCTTTCCTAAGCTGATGCCTGGTTGTTCAGATGATTTTTCTTTGTTCCTACCAGGCTACCTGTCCTCAATTCCACACTTCCTTTTTGTGTTTGAGTTTGTCCAGGGGCTCCTTGTTCATTTATGCAGGCCTGGCATTTTTGCCTGACTTCCTCTTTGTTGGGATGTATCCTCCTCAGCTTGGAGAAAGTGATCCTTGAATATTGACCAGCTTTCTTGGGCCTCTCCTACTTCCAGAGCTTTAGCCCATTGTACTCTACCGAGCAGGTCCCTGAAAAGGCCAGTCTTCTCTCCTGAGGTCTAGGATAGCAAGTTTGCTGTGTGCCTTTGTCCTGGTCTTGCTGGGATAGAATCATAGGCCAGCTCATGGTCTGCAGGCTATTAGCAGTTTCGAGTCAGCCAGTGGAGCTGACCCGAGTTCAACTCATGGTTATATCCCAGACCATAAATGTCACACTCATAAAGGGGGAGGTTTGCTGAAGAGAGGGGGACTTTCTGCTTGGTCTCCTGCTCTTGCTCAGGTTCCTCCTGATGCTGCCTCTCTTCCTTCTCCTGCTCTTGGAATGCTTTCGCCTTTATTGTGACCACTGTACATGTGCTGGGCTGAGTAAAACTTTGTATACTTTATACTGGCACTTGCTATTAGTTTGGGTGTTTCATGAAATCAGTTTTCATTTCATCCCACAGGTCTCCTCTCCTCTTCCCAGTTCCCCTTATTGGCTGTGGAAAGGTCACTGGTGATGGTGCATTGCTATAGTTCAGCCTCGGATAAGGGCTGAACTAAACAGCCTCCTCACTGCCCTAAGGATCTTGAACTTTCATGGTCACTGCAGCCAAGGCTCTGCTTGATCTTCACATTCCTCACTATTCTCTCCTTCTTCGTGAAAACGAGGTCCAGCAGAACACCTCTCCTTGTTGCCTTCGATTACTTGGAGAAGGAAGTTATCATGAGCACATTGTAGGAAGCTCCCGGATTGCTTATGCCCTGCTGTGTTGTCCCTCCAACAGATACTGGGGTAGCTGAAGTTCCCCATGAGGACCAAGGCTTGTGAACATGAGGCTGCTCCTATCTATCTATGGAGTGTCTCATCCACTTGGTCTTCCTGGTCGGGTGGCCTGTAACAGACCTGCACTACAATGTCATCTGTCCCTGCCCTCCCTTTAATTCTGACCTATAAACTTCTGATTGGCTCCTCATGCATGCCGAGGTGGAGCTCCATGCACTTCAGCTGGTCATTTACACAGAGGCCCTGGCTGCTGTGCCATGCCCTGTTTGCCTGTTCTGTTTGCAGAACTCCTTGTCACTAGTGTTCCCTAGGACTGTCCTTTGTGGGCAGTTGCCACCGCTAGTTCAGCAATACTTTGGGTACAAGTACATTGATAACCACTGCCAGCATTACACTGAATACCTCTGAGATGGCTTGTTGTTAAGTGGTTAAGAGCATCTTTACACTTCATATTTCTAATGTTTCCACCACTTGGAGAAGTGACTACCTTTCATCATAAAGCTTGAGTTTTCTATCTAGTCTTACTTTTCTAAAAGACCTGAACTTGCTACAGATGCACATGGTCCCTTATAGATCTGTGGAGGTCACATGCAGAGCATTGCAAAGGCTGCCTTGTGTTCCCTCTTGTCATGGTTTAGACCCAGGTGGCTACCAAGCACCATACAGCCACTCTCCCACTCGAGGAAGGAGAAAATACAACAAAAGTCAGGACAAAGGACAGCGAGGGCTCACTCACCAGTTATGGTCTCGGGCAAAAGACATTCTTGCCTGGGGAAACAAAATCAATTTAACTTACACAACAAAACCACTACCAAATCAGCAACCCAATCAGAGTAAAACAGTGAGAAAAACAACAGGATCTTAAATACATCTTGATCTCACTCCTCCCTTCTTCCCCAGACACAGCTTTGCTACCTTGTCCCACCTCATGGTGCAGGGGATGGGGCAGAGGATGGGAGTCATGGACAGTCTCAGTCCTCTCCGTGTTGTTTCTGCCATTCCTTCCTCCTCAAGGACCTTAAATACATCTTGATCTCACTCCTCCCTTCTTCCCCAGACACAGCTTTGCTACCTTGTCCCACCTCATGGTGCAGGGGATGGGGCAGAGGATGGGAGTCATGGACAGGCTCAGTCCTCTCCGTGTTGTTTCTGCCATTCCTTCCTCCTCAAGGGAAACACTCCTTGCAGTCCTCCCCTGTGGCAACATGGTGTCCCTCCTATGGAAGACAGTCCTCCATGAACTTCAACTAGTGTGGGGGCCTTCTGTGGGCATCAGTTCTCCCAGTGACGAACCACTCCAGTGCAGGACTCCCTTGGAGTCATGACCTTCTTTGGGAGTAGTGTCCTGCTCCAATGTGGGCTTCTCCGTGGGCTGCAAACAGACTTTTTCTCCACTGGAGATCTCTGAGGACTGCAAAGTCTCATCCTGCCATCTCACCATGGGCTGAAGGGAAATGGCTGCTCTGGTGTGCCTTCCTGTCTTCTTCCTGACTAAACTGGGTGTCTGCATGAGTTGTCTCTCTCCCTCTGTCCTACCCCCTCCAAAACAAAAGAACTCCCAAAACAAAAGGCCATCACCAAACAGGTTTCCCCTCTTAAGTATGTTTATCGTAGAGGAGCTGATTGGTTCAGCCTTGACCTGAGGAGGGGCCAACTCGAAGCCTGGGGAGCTTTTGCGAAGCTTCTTCAGGGCCCACATCAGCAGCCCGTCCTCCACTACCAAAACCCTACCTGACACAAACCCAACACACCACAAGATTTATTAGCCATAGAGCCATCTGTCAACAATCGCCATAGTGCCACTCTTGTCAAAAAACAACTTCCCATCAGCTATCCAACCACCAAAGTTTAGGGTGTATATCTAAGTTCATATGTGTTTTCTCCCAGCAGTGGCCTAGG
>NW_010406293.1:0-1578 GCF_000710305.1 Buceros rhinoceros silvestris | reverse complement strand
GGGAAAGAAAAGAGCAACTACATTTTATTTTCCATTCTTGATGCTAATGATCTAGATTGTTATTTTATTGATATTTCTGTTTAATGAAAGGACATTAAGCCTGTAACAGGCATGTCTCCAGCATGGCAGTTGCCATTTTCCTATGTACTGATATCACAAGTGGAAAGGAGAAAAATCATCTTAGAGGTAAAACTTCTTTATAATCATTAATTCATCTACTTCCCAATTAGGAGAAGTCAAAGAGTATGGGAATCTGCCTGCAAACCTAAACAGCCAGTGTCTGAAGTAGCAGTAATTACCTGCAAGTACTTATGGCAATTCAGGACGTTAGGTTGCACAACTTATTCTCCTCCTCTGATCCAGAGATGCCTTTAGCTACAAGAAAGTTCTTAGTGTGAACTTAGTGTGAGCAGAAAGTCTGACAGCAAAAAACAGAACAAACCTTCAGTAGTTGTGGGTTCAACGTCACTTTAGATTGCATCTCTGAGGGAGTGCACTCAACAGGGAGTAGTGCTGTGTGTTCTTCTGATTACACATGCTGGTAAATGAATTTCACCTACCACCAGCACAGCTAGCTATGAGTAATACAAAGTATCTCTGAAAAATGTTTACACAAACTAGTATCTATCTCAAAGACATCAAGTGAGATGCAGCTCTAGATTAGTGCTGGGACCATCTCTGGATTCCTCTTTAGTTGCTGGTAAAACTGAAGATTTAAACAAATGTTGAAAAGATTTTTACATTCACACCATTTTCCTCAAAGTACTCCTTAAAAATACAAACTTGTTTCCACATTTTGAATTTAAAAAAACTATTCTGGAAAGTTGTAAAAAGCAGATTTAAAGAACTGTTTTGAAAGTCTTCAATTTTGGTTTCTTTTTTTCCATTGTTGGCTTAATAGTTGAAATTTCTTTATTTTCAATAACTTGAAGACCTACCTACAACTTAGAAACAACTGCAGCAGATCTGATTTTTTGTAAGCTGTCCTCAGTTTGGCTAGGAAAGGGTTAATTTCCACAACCAGGATAGCTGGATTGAACCAGTCAATGAGATATTGAATGCCATACTGACATCATGCCCAGTATATACACGAGAAGCTAGAGGCCAGGGTGAACAGTTTCAAAATGGTGGCTCAGCTTGGCTTGGCTCTGCTGGCCGCTGCGTGACATGGTGGCAGCAGTAATCACTGTGTTATATGTAACTGGCTTTATCATTGTAATTGCTATTGATTTCCCTCTTGTCTTGTTGGGTTTAAACCATAATGGCCCTTTTTGGTGCCCAGCATGAGGCAATACGAAGCGTTGAGATAACGACGGATCTGACCCAGACATGTTAAAACAATTCCGCAGCCCACACTCTGTGTATTAGTTAGGTAATCCATGCTCACCATGTTGGTCCATTTGCTCACGTGGTGGAGTATGTGAATCCCTGTGAGCACTGTGTATCGCCTGTGGTGATGTTTATCATCTCTGGGAGATGGATCAGGACTATCATGTTGTTATATTGGACATTGTCAGCCTATGATATGATTACGATATGGCAGTATCGTACTAATCAAGACTCCCTGATCCCCATCCA
>NW_010406292.1:5313-13564 GCF_000710305.1 Buceros rhinoceros silvestris | reverse complement strand
TGTGAAATATGTCCATTTTGCTTTAGAATGAGAAAATTTGTCAGTCTCATTTCTAGAAATATTTGTAAATACGTATTTCTTTGTGGAGCTTAGTATAATACATACACACACATACAAGCAGTGTTTCTTTTCCCTAGGTAGTTTCTTTCTGTCTGACACATAAAGTGAAAATAATTCTCAGCCTGTCCACTGTGACCCCGAATTAGTAAGTCTGCATATTCTTGAAAGGACATGAGTCAGTGGGCACAGACTGAAGCACACTAAATTATACTCAAACATAAGAACGTAAGAAAAAACTTTTTTTTAATTTGAGGGTGGTCAAACATTGGAACAGATTGTCCAGAGAGGTGTTAGAGTATCCATCCTTGGAGATAGATACTCAAAACCTGAGCAATGTGCTCTAGGTGACCCTGATTTGAGTAGCGGGTTGGAATAGATGATCTCCAGAGATGCCATCCAGCCTTAACTGACCTCTGATTCTCAACATTGATGTGATTATAAACATGCTGTTGTAAAACCTTAATCAACTCATTCCTTCTCTGAAGCACAGCCCTGCTGCATGATCAGATAAAACTCAACTCTTGCTACTACTGACTGGTAGATGAAATGACACAGGAGCTAGGCTAGCTCAATAGTTTTAGACATAATTCAGTGCCCCAGACCTTCTCATTGACTTCTGTGGGCCTGAACCTTGGAGATCCTCCATTTCTTTATAGAGCCAAGCAATTAAAATTACTTTTAGCGTTGATTTTAACAACTTATGCGATAGGGATCTTTCAGCATTTAAATTCTGGCAGGAAATGTGGGGTTTTTTCTAAGCCTTGTTCTAAATGATTTAATTCCGTCTTCCCTGTTCATGATCTTTTGCTGTTACACTCATCTCTTAAAGGCACAGACTCCAGGACTAGACGTTTGGCCCATCATGAAGGTATTGATGGTCTCTAGAAATGTACATAATGGGAATTTTGTGTTCTGAAAACTGGGTATTAAAAAATGTTTGGGAAAACAGGTGTGTGATAGTTAACCATGACATCCAACTTGCTATCAGTAGGTTGGGTGGAAAACTTTGTACAAGTAGTTTATTTTGTCAGTTGAAAAAGTACCAGATGAGAAATGGGGAGGAGGTTTAGAACATATTGCAAAACCTGCTGTCATTGACTGTGCATGTGTCAGAAACTGAGATCACAGCTGAAAAGGCTGGCCAATAAACCTGATCAAAATATACAAGAGAGTGGTGCAGCAGCCTGCTGCTTAGAAGTTCTAATCTGGGACCGGGAAGAAGGGTATGTGGCTGAAGTATTGTGCTACTCCAAAGCAAGTTGAATTCCCTCCGCCAAATAATCTCTCCTTCCCAGTAGCTCTGTTAAGTAATGCCATTAAGATGTTTGCATAATCCTCATATTTCAGTGACTGAACTTATACTAGAGTACTGTGCAATTCTCTGTGTTACCTTTGTGTCCTAAGACTTTGCTAGCATAGCAAGAATTTTGGGGAGGAAGAGCAGTATTGCATAGCTTGCAGCTACTTTGTTCTGCCATCAAGTCCCCACAAATTCATGCTCTGGGAAACCAAGGCATGTACAAATACTGCAGGAAATAATAATGATGAACTAAAGGGAGGCTCAGTTAATGAGCAAAATCTTTTGAATACAGAACATCATTAATAATGAATTTGCATCAGCAGATCTGATGTATATATGTGGAGCTATGCATTGCTGTGCAGAAATTCCCAAGGTAACTCTGACCATGTTAGCTCAAAAAGAGAAGCAGCACAAACATGTTAGTCCAGCCTTGTCAGGGATGGTAAAGTATTGCACTTCTTACTGCTTATTCATCCCACTGTAAACTTTTAAACAAACCCACCATGAACAGCAGCAAATCAGTTGAATACGTAAATATCTGTAGTAAAACAGATAAAGGGAGTGAAAAATATCAACTACCCCATTGGCTATTTCGAAAAAACAGTGATAGTTATTGGTAATTAGTATTTTCCTTGGATTCACATTAACTATTTAACATATTTTGAATACGTAGTAAATATAGTGCTCATGGTTAAAAACATTTCTCTTGATGGATATCCACTGTGGAATGACTGGTGCAGTTGTGCCCTTTGAGAGCTTTACTGAGGTTCTAAAATTATTTCTAAACTAATACCTATGACATTTCCAAACTGTAGCCTGTCACAATAAATTTGAAAAGTCCAGAGTTAAAAAGAATGTGCTATCAAAGTACCTGCTCTACATTCATTTACCATCCCTTTCCTAGTTCTTTTACCATCTTCTCATTAAAATGGGTTAATAATGTGTTTTAGTTGCAGCAGTTTGCAATAGGAATGTCAGCTCTAATTGTCCATGCGTTCTGCACCTGCGTGAGGAGCACTCTGAGGAATTGGGTGTGATACTCGGGTGTCAAAGCAGTTCTGCTCTACAACTTTTAGCAGTTAGGAAACCAGCCCAAAATGCTTTGTGTTTGTCATGTGCATTCATGACCCCAGAGGGGTCAGCCGCTCCCGTGTTGCATTGCAGTGCTCCTGCATTGATGAAGTAATGGTGTCTGTGGAAGCAGTGGCTTTCCCATGGTGATGTCCAGAGGCTCTAGTAGGGGCAAAATATCTTTGCAGAATCCATCACTCTTGCAGCTTTGTTTGCTTGATCTTTTCCACAGTTTCCTAAATATGCAAAAATGTAAATGTATGTATTAATACCATGATTAGTAGTAAAACTGTTAGAGTCGACAGGGGACTGCTGCCACAGGGAATACTAAAATGAGCATGTGAAAGGCAGTAATGTTTTGTAGCAGGCATTTCTAGAGAGCACTCAGATGCTGTTTAATGAAGATTGTATTAGACAGGATAGAAAACTGAGACTCAACAGTATATACAAAAATAAATAACTGCTCAAGAACAAATGATTTCTGCCATTTACTGCCCCTAGTTATCTTTCCATTCTGAAAATTACATGAAATGTAATGGCTGCTGCATATCTCGTCTCCAGATTTTAGTATTTTCTCAAGACCTGTAGATCCTCTTTGGACTTCTGAAATTTTTCCTGTTGTTTTCTAAAATGTGATTTAAATTGGCTACCAGTAGTGGTTATTTCTGGGACTGGATAATCACTAGCTATGCATTTTATAAGATACAGCGGAAGAGGAAGCTAGTCTCTATTGAGCTGTTTGTAAGAGAATAGAAGAAGAGGGTTTAAAAATTCTTACTACTGGATTAAAATATTACTGAAAAAATTTATCTTAAAGGATGCTTTATTCAACATCAAGCATTCTTTCAGGTCCTCACTCTATATATAGGTTATAAGGGTAGTCCTGCTAAATAGTTTGTGCACTAGGTTTAATGCATGGCCTTCCAGAATCCCATGTGTATCCCGTGTATATTATCCCATTTATTATTTGTTAAGGCAAACAATTATTTTGTCTTGAAAAGACACTGGTACATTTGCAATCAGATCCTTCCCAGACAATACATGCGGTGAATGGTATTCTGAAATTCCTTTATGAGAAGTAGTTGTACTTCCTGTTGTTGTAAATGGTCAGTTATATCAGAAGTTCTCTTTTGAGAACCGACCGCTTTTTGTTTTAATGCACGGGGTGTTAAGTAAACTTAAATTATGTACTATGAGAAAAGACTGATCCTTAGGGTAACATTCTTCCAACATGAACTCAGTGCTAGAATGTGTATTTTAATGACAGAGAAATTATAGGCTGTCAAATAGTCATTTAGCAAGGTTAGAGTATTCTGAGTTTCTGCTGCCATTATTACCGCTTTAATAAGAATACTCATAACAAAAAAGGAACTCTTTTTCAATACAATTTGGTACAAAGAAGAAGGTGTTTCAAAATCTAGACATATGAACTGTAGAAACTGAAAGCCGGATAATGTGAGATACAGTTTGGGATTGCAAAGCAATTTAAAATGGGTGTAAAAATGCCATCAATAAAATACATATGTGAAGATTCAGGACTCTATTCCTACCCTGGGAAATAAAACCAAAGTTGAATTTCATGTTATGGTAGGAGTTTAGTGGCAGGGTGTGACAGATTTATATGAGAATCTAATGGTGAACTTAGTAAAGCATTTGTGCATGTGAAGAATAGCGTACAAAATGCAACTGCAGCCTTCAGCGGGAGCAGCAGCATATTCTCCTCCAGATTGTTTGCCATCACAGAGAGCTTGGAGGGAAGGAGCTGTGAAAGGAGCCATGGAGTTTCTAGACATGATAAGTAATAGTTTGCATTTTCCTAGAATTATTCTGTAGAATCTGACAACTGCCTGCACCTACTCCATTCATGGTGTGTCATTGTTCGTGTCTTCTATGTATGGGTCTATCAGTGCTAGCTATCGTGTACTTACATTGAACTGTGTAAGACTGAAATTTACAGAGAAAACTTTGAGATTACATGACAGTTTGTATCACCTACTTTTCCACAGAAATTGGATTCTTACACTTTTAAGCTATTTGTAGGCATTTCCATTAAGCTGACCTATGTGGGTAGATGCTGTACCACAAGTCTTGCATGTGGCTGTGATGAGGCAGAGAGCAAGCAGAGCATATCAAGGATGCCTGTCAAGGAAGAAAGCTGCCTGGAGACATGATGGAGGCTGTGGAGCTTATACCTGACATGCTATGATGGAAAAAGCTGTTTTTCTTTTTGTGTATATGATCTCCCATCACAGTGAAAAGTCTCTAGAGTCTAGCATTTTCATGCCAGTGAAATTTAAATGTTCAAGAAGATTAGGGATTATTTGTAAAGTCAGTTGAATGTTGGTAGAAGTTCTTTTGGTAAATTGTTCGTGCATTCAAAATAAAGATGTTGTTTCTCCTCAGAGAAATAGATGCCTTTAACTTACAGACAAACTTTGAAAACAAAAGGAGAAGCTATTATGTGCACATCAGTGGTCCCAGACCTGTGGAGGACTTTGCATGAGTTTGTCTTTGTATGGAGGAGCAGTCTAGAAATGGTACTGGTTAGACACCAGCGGTATCCTCAACTAGGCCTTGAGAGATCATAGTAGTATTTTAGGCAATGTTCACAAGATGGTAATGGGAAATAGGAAAAATTTCAGATAATGAAAAAGAATGGAGAGAATACCTACCTTTTGGACAGAATTTCTGCAAATATTCACAGAAGGCTGAACTTGTATTCTCTTTTTAGTTTGCTTTTGGTCTCTACAGAATTACTTTAAATGCTGTAAAATATTAAAGAAATTAGCAATAGAAGAATTGTATTTCTTAAGGTGTTGATAACCATGGCTTTTAGATCATTTGGGGAATTTTGATTCATCTCAGATGGGGTAGATGGAGCTCTTGCTGTTTTTCTGCAGCCTTTGTTCTTTATCTCACTGAGTAATTGAAATTCAGTTTTCACACATATTTGATTCTTTGATATATATTTTCATTAAAAGCTTGCCAGTAATCTGAGCTATGTATGTTTTTGAGATACTCATTGAATGAGATTTGTAACAGTTTACGTGGTATTCTGACAGTTTATCAAACCTATCACTCAAAAGCAGATGGCCTGCACTGGTATAATTTTTCCGTTATAATGAATATGTTTGCAACATATGAACTTGATTTATAATATATTTTCTAGGAAGATTTTATCCTTTAAAATCAGTTAATCAACCTGCAATGCCATCCTCCACTTCAGCTTGGCTCTTGAATGCTCAGACATCATCTGTCTGCAGTTCATTTCAGTAATGTATGTGATTATGCAAAAAATTAAATTATGTCATTTATTGATCCTAAAACACTGAAAATACATCTGTATTCTCTTGTCACTTCTTCATACCTACCCCTTCATGAACATACTTTGCTATTAGACATCCAGGTGTCCTTGGCTTCGATGCTTCGCCATGTAAGGTTGCTGTTTCAACATGGCTGTGTTGGCCATCTCACCTCAAGGATCACGGCACAGTCTGCCCAGGAAAGGAAGGAGGGGAGAGTCAGACCCCAAGGAGGCCGGGGTCTTGACTTGAAGAGTGGCCGCCTGGTGGCCACCAGGGCTTCTCCCATGAGTGGCCACACTTGGGAGCTTGCTTGATGGGTTGCCCGTTTTCAGAGCTTTAAAAGCAGTGGAACAAAGTGCAGGATTGTGGCTAGGGATCTGGCTTGAGAAGATCCGATTTTGAGTGGTTTTCAGCCTTTTACCCAAGCTGGGAAGTGGGACACCCCAACACTCATGCACAAGCTGTGGCATACCAGGGCAGAGGCACAGTCTTGCTAACTGCCTCAATGCAGACAACAGTAGTGTCAACAAAATCAGCACCTGAGGGCATTTCAATATAAAGACAGTTCCTCCTGCCTGCAAGGGTAAGGTAGGTGCACAGTTCTCAAAGACTGGGGCTCAGATTTTTCAGTCTTTTGTAGGCATCTGAACTGTTTGTAATTATTTTGAAACTTTTCCTTTCAATCTGGTTTGTGTTAAACATGTTTCCACTATAGTCAGGATACCAGAAGACATTTTCAGCATTCACCTTTACAGATCTCTGTGGCGTGCTGGAGCAGCACGAGAAGGTGGGTAAGGGCCTGGCTGGATCTCTGCACCACGCAGTGCTAGAGCATGCTGGGGAAGGAAAGACCTGTGTAGTCTGCAAACCTGCTGGTCTGCCCATGGGTGGCAGTAATTTGTATATTTCGCTTGAACACCTGTGACAATAATATTGGGCCCTGTGTACCTGAACAGTATTGACATCATTGTAGGCTTTTTAGAAATGAACTTGCATTGAGCTATGTTTAGCCAATTTGTAGCACCCATTTCAGGACACAAATGCGTAATCCAAAGCTTAATTGATGAGATTAACTGTGTGAGGGAAAGATGCATTGTTGAGGTTGCAGGCTTGATGCTGTGTTAGGTAAGGTAATCGCTAAAGGTGTTTTTTTCTTCAGTCTGATCTATGTGGTTAATTCTCATGCACCCTGGGAATTTTTTTATTATGGTTAACTCCTGGGGGTTTTGCAGTTAGTGTAGGGTTTGGTATACAAAGCCAACTATTTCAATTGCTAGCTGTTGAAACAGAGTATGGTTGAATTGCATGCAAAATAATAATAAAAATTCTAAGTAATGTACTGGTAAGAAATTTTGATTCATTAATTTGGTGAAAGTTTTTCTTGGAGAATTTTTTTCATTTAAGTGATCTAAAATTACACAGCTAAAGTTTGGGGGTTTGTTCAATGTTCAATTTGTTAATAAAATGTTGAAACTTTCTTGTCAGTTACAATGTATTTGCTATAGGCTAACGGTAGTGATTGCACTATAGCACCCCTATATCAGTTGCCCAACAAAAATATCATTTTTAAAAAGAGTAATTCAAATATTTTCAAATACAAAAAGGCATTATGTTTTTCATTATACTAAGGATGATTTTTCTAAGAAGAAAATTTTAAGGATTTTTAATTTAAGAAATCTTTTCTCATAATGCTGTACAGGAAATAGGACTTTAAACTAGACTTGAAGTGGGGGGGGAATAATATCAGGCTTGCCTGTGACAAGCTGTGGGGTGACAAGTTAGAGGGACAGGATGCTAGTGAGGGTCCTCAGCCTGTTGTTCTGAGGCATGCTGGGGACACTGTAGCACAGTTGAAGTCTTAAGGAGATGAGCCAAATGCTCCTGAGGTAATAGGATCCAAGAAGGAAACCTCGGTGAAATATCTCAAAGGAATTAAGGGGATTTCCTCCAAGAAGGTGACATGGCTGACAGCCCAAGTGAAGTGCCTCTACACCAATATTTGCAGCAACAAAAACAGGAGGAATTGGAAGCCAGCGTGATGCTAGCAAGCCACGACCTGGTTGCTGTTACTGAAAATTGGTGGTACAAATTCTGTGACTTGAGTGTGACTATCGATGGCTACAGACAGTTCAGAAGGGACAGGTGAGGAAGGAGGGATGGAGACGTTGCCCCTTATGTCAAGAAGTGGATAGAGCGTGAAGAGCTGTCCCTGAAGAATAGCCATGAGCAGGTCGAAAGCTTATCGGTAAGAATAAGAGATCGAGACATTAAAGGGAGCCTATTGACAAAGCCTGCTTACTCCAGCCACAGGAGGCATCTCACTCACGACATCTGCTAGAAAAGTAGCACAGCGAGCTGTAGGCAATCCAGGAGACTCCTGGAGACGTCAAGGATAACTTCTTAAGCCAGGTGATAGACAACCCCATCAGAGGGGATTCAATATAGAACTTGATGATCACCAGTGCAAGTGAGCTCAACGGTCATGTCAAGATTGGAGGCAACCTGGGCTGCAGTG
>NW_010406292.1:0-5132 GCF_000710305.1 Buceros rhinoceros silvestris | reverse complement strand
AGGAAAGCAAAATTCCAGCTTGTCAAGGAGTCAGTCAATAGGGTCCCCTGGGAAACAGCCCTAAGGGTCAAGGGAGCAGAACAGAGCTGGCAGATCTTTAAGGATGCTTTTCATAGAGCACAAGAAATCAGGCAAGGAAGGGAAGAGATCGGTGTGGTTGAGTCGAGACCCATTCGTCAAGCTAAAGAGTGGGAAGTAACTGCACAGGCAGTGGAAGCAGGGACAGGTGTCCTGGGAAGAGTATAGGGACACTGCCCAGCTGTGTAGGGGTGGAGTCAGGAAGGCCGAGGCATGGCTGGAGCTGAACTTGGCAAGGGATGCAAAGAATAATAAGAACATCTTCTACAGGTATGTAAATCAGAAAAAGAAGCAAAAAGAAAGCATAACCACTCTGATGAACGTGACTGGCAAGCTGGTAACAATAGATGAGGAGAAAGCTGGGCTACTCAACAACTTTTGCCTCATTCTTCACGGATAACTTCTCTTCTCACACCTCCTGAGTTGATGGACTGCCAAGATGGGGCCCAGGGGGGCACAGTCCCTTCCACTGTAACCGAAGATCAGGTTTCTGACCACCTGAGGACCAGAACATACATAAGCTTATGGGACCTGGTGAGATGCATCCCAGAGTACTAAGGGAATTGGTTGATGTAGTTGCCAAGCCACTCTCCATGATATCTGAAAAGTCCTGGCAGTCAGGGGAAATCCCTGGTGACTGGAAAGAGGGAAACATTGCACCTATTTTTCAAAACGGTAGAAAGGAGGAGCCCAGGAAGTAGTGACCTGTCAGCCTCACCTCTGTGCCTGGGAAGATCTTGGAACGGATCCTGCTAGAAGGCACATGGGGGACTGGAAGGTGATTCAAGACAGCCAGCATGGCTTCCCCAAGGGCAAGTCTTGCCTGACCAACCTAGTGGCCTTCTGTGATAGAATGACTACATCAGTGGACAAGGGATCTATCTCAACTTCTGTAAAGCCTTTGACACAGTCCCATGCAACATCCCTCTCTCTAAATTGGAGACATAGGGATTCAATGGGAGAACTGTTCGGTGGATAATGAATTGGTTGGATGGTCACATCCAGGGGACATCATCGGCTTGATGTCCAGATGGAGATCGGTGTCCCTCAGGGGTCTGTACTAGGACCAGTGCTGTTTAATATCTTTATCAATGACAGTGGGATCAAATGCACCCTCAGCAGGTTCACAGATGATGCCAAGCTGAGTAGTGCAGTTGACAAGCCAGAGGGTTGGAATGCCATCCAGATGGGCCTGGACAAGCTGGAAAAGTTGGCCTGTGTGAACCTCCTGAAGTTCAACAAGATCAAATGCAAGGTCAGGGCAATCCTTGCTATCAATACAGGCTGGGGCATGATGTGACTGAGGGAAGGACTTTTGAGTAATGGTGGATGAAAGACTGGACATGAGCCAACAACGTGCACTCAGAGACCAGATAGCCAAACATGTCCTGGGCTGGATCGAAAGAAGCATGGTCAGCAAGTAGAGGGAGGTGATCCCTGATGCTCTGTTCTGCTCTGCGTCCAGATCTGCAGTCCTCAGCACAAGAATGATGTCAACCTGTTGGAGAGTGTCCAGAGGAGGGGCACAAAAAAAGTCAGAGGGATGGAGCACCTCCACTATTTGGATAGGCTGAGAGAGTTGTTCAGCCTGGAGAATAGAAGGCTCTGGGGAGACCTTACAGTGTCCTTACAGTACTTAAAGGGACCCTATAAGAAAGATTGGGACAGTCTTATTAGCAAGGCCTGTTGTGACAGAATGTGACTGAGGGAAGGACTTTTGAGTAATGGTGGATGAAAGACTGGACATGAGCCAACAACGTGCACTCAGAGACCAGATAGCCAAACATGTCCTGGGCTGGATCGAAAGAAGCATGGTCAGCAAGTAGAGGGAGGTGATCCCTGATGCTCTGTTCTGCTCTGCGTCCAGATCTGCAGTCCTCAGCACAAGAATGATGTCAACCTGTTGGAGAGTGTCCAGAGGAGAGGCACAAAAAAAGTCAGAGGGATGGAGCACCTCCACTATTTGGATAGGCTGAGAGAGTTGTTCAGCCTGGAGAATAGAAGGCTCTGGGGAGACCTTACAGTGTCCTTACAGTACTTAAAGGGACCCTATAAGAAAGATTGGGACAGTCTTATTAGCAAGGCCTGTTGTGACAGAACAAGGAGTGATGGCTTTAAACTAAAAGAGGGAGATAGAGACTAGATATAAGGAAGAATTTTTTACAATGAGGGTGGTAAAACGCTGGCATGGGTTGCCCAGAGAGGTGGTAGAGGTCTCATCCCTGGAAGCAGTCAAGGTCAGGTTGGATGGGGCTCTGACCAACCTGATCTAGTTAAAGGTGTCCTTGCTCACTGCAACGGGGTCGGACTAGATGACCTTTGAAGGTCCCTTCCAACCCAAAGCATTCTATGATTCTATGCTTCTAAGTAGCTTGGCTTTGAAGCTTTATCTACAGTAACACTAGGCACATGCTACCTTGGGTATGGGTTGTATACTTGGGATGATGGTAAATACAATGAAATCCTATATGCTTCTAAAAATACTATTTTTTGTTACTAAGTCTGTAAGAGAGTGTTTTCAATAAACTCACTTTCTACATTTATACAGAAATTCCTAACACTGATGATTTTCAGATTTAAGTAATCTGGAAATTTAAGTAATTTAAGTAACATCTGAACTGGATTCATAACAAATATGAAACAGAATCAAATAGAAGTGAAATTCCAAAGTAATTCAGAATCATCAAGGTGTGTGTGAGGACACTCTCAAATCATCCGTGCTTTTTATGAATTGTTCTTACCTCATTGTATGGAAACAGGTAAAGGGGGTGTTATGAGGAAGTTTATTATAGCTGGAGAACTACCTGTTATGTTTCTTGTTCCTTACTGTGTGTTTTAGATCATTAGACTAATATGAGCTTCTTAATTGCATTTATAAGGACAAACATATAATTTAAAGATATTTCTTGGGTTTGTATTATCTATATATCTTTTAAGGGAAAAATATTTGTCCTATATGTAACTAAGGAAGACAGTGCATAGAAATTTTGTAGATTTGACCAAGACAGTGTAAGTTCCTAGTTATCTTCTAAGTAAACTGTGATTTAAGGAAAATTAATTGAAAATGCTCACGTTTCTTTTGTTATCTGAATCAGCTTGAATTAAATTATTATAAGGTGGGATTTAGGAATCATTAGTTATATAGCTACAGTTTCTAGCATTCAATAGTTTACCTAGTTTCACAAAAACTTTAATGCAAGCTTTTGTGTAGCACTAGAAATAATGTAGATTAATCAACTTAGATATCACACAGTTTCTGCTCAGTTGTTAACCAGTAATAGGTATCCTGGTTTATGTTCTGCATCACTGACAGACATTAAACAGGGAGACCAAACCTTAATGATACGTGCTGGTAACTTTGCAACTTAGTAAGCTAAATAGTAGAAACTATGCTGAAGGAACATTTCAAATAAAGATTTATATGTATAAATACATAGAGTGCATTTTTTCTGGCAGGGTTTGCTTCTATTAGTATACTGACTTCCATATTAATGTGTGTCCAGTAGACCATAAAACAGTTGACTTAAACTGAAAACAGCTTAGGAAAGATTGTTTTATCTGTGTAAGGTCTGTGTATTTTTATAATCCGGACTATTAGAAATATACATGTACTGTATGTGGACAAAACTTTTAATTTTTTCAGTAACCAGGTAATGCAGTGTTTTTCAGTTAATTAGAAAGTGAAGTGAGTAAGAAAGGAGGGTTTCTCTGGGTTTATAATGACTTAAGTTTTCATGAGGAACTGCGTTAGCCAGAGTTGCCCAGAGAGGTGGTAGAGGTCTCATCCCTGGAAGCAGTCAAGGTCTGTTTTGTTACAATTTGTTACAATTGATGCCACCATTGCATTGTCACTTAAATCCAAATTTCGGGGAAAATTTCCTAACAGAAGGTTTTGAAAGGACAGAATTCAAGGGTGTTCCTAGATTTTACATTAACTTTTTTTATTAATTAAGTACTTTCTCAGTTCAGTATAATAAATTGTCTATTGGGGCTTTCTCTAATCCTTGCAGGTTTCTTTTGATGTAAAGGGGGAATTGAGTGAAAGTTCAAAATCTTTAAAAAAGTGTGTTTGTTTCTGTGGATTTTTTCCCTGAACCATCCTGAGACTAGATTTTCGCAGCAGAAAGGCTTGTTCTAAAAATATTTTTATTCATCTACAATGATATTCAGGTTCTGCTGCATTGTACGATTCAAGTCATTCTCTAAATTTTTCTCTCATATGGCCTGTTTGCTTAAACTGGAATACTGATTTAGATGAATGTCGCTAGTGAGTGTGAAGAAAT
Organism: Buceros rhinoceros silvestris; assembly: GCF_000710305.1. Classification (NCBI taxonomy): domain Eukaryota; kingdom Metazoa; phylum Chordata; class Aves; order Bucerotiformes; family Bucerotidae; genus Buceros; species Buceros rhinoceros. The sequence goes on along the minus strand of NW_010406292.1, from coordinate 771 downwards.
GTTTATGATTCTTTTCCAAAACCATCTCCCCAAGAAGAAAACCCCCTGAGAGCCTCTTACTCACACATGCTTATTGAGAGTACCTTGTAAAACCTATTCTTCACTGCTATTAAAAGCTTTATCATAAATTGCTTTGAGTTTGTGAGAAAAGGTAATAAAAAACATTCATCACATCTAATTTAGGAGTACAAACACTTTACTGTTTGGATAGTATATTTAGATAGCTTCATCCCAAACTTAATTAAATTCCCACTACTCAATACAAAGTAAAATACATTATCCTAGACTCATAAATGATAACTTTGTTTTGGACAAACTATTACATAGTGTTACTATTTTGGACATTCAGGATTAGAGTAGCAAATAGATCAAATATTAATTGTGTTTCTTTAGAAGAAAATACATCAACTTTGGGGATATAAATGGGAGTAGGATAGGTATACACAGACAGAGAGGTGTTTGTCCGATGATAAGCAATTTTAAATCTATTACGATTTTAATGGTAATTATATATAGTAGTAGCAATATATGTTCATTCCTGTTGATCCCTGTTCTGTCTATGAGAAGTCATTACTTTAAACCAGTAAGACCGCAGAAGACCAATGTCAGATATAGTTTGCCTTACCTTCCACTCTGTTCAGTATTACAACTGAAACACGTCATGCAAACAATCTGTGGGTTTCTTGTACCTGAATATTACCACCTTCCAATTTTACAGCAGCTTTTATCCATTCTTTGGGTAACAACCTTTGTGAGGTTAATAGTCCTACT
>NW_010406291.1:62800-71676 GCF_000710305.1 Buceros rhinoceros silvestris | reverse complement strand
AAAGCCGAGCTCGTTTTCCCTGCCTTTGCAACCACCGCATCCCTCCCCCGGGCTCTCCGCCTGACATTGCTAACACCCCTTTACATCTCCCCGCCTCGCCATCCCCCCAGCAAAGGGGGAAAGCGGGGTTTCCCCGACCCTCCCTCCAGCCCTGAAGATGCGGTATCACCCTTGGGTACCATCTCTCCCGCCGTCAGAGGATGCTGAGCCTCAGCCCGCAGGGAGGAGGTGCGGTAATCCAGCCCTCTGGAACAGCTTTCACAAGGAATCACCGCTGCGCCTCCACATCCATTCCCCATCAAAGCCTCCGCGCATGCTGCAGCAGCCTACTTCTCCCGCAAGGTTTCCGTCCCTTCCACTGAAACCACTGTGTGCCCTCCGCCCTGCACACAGCAAACCCAGAAACGGAGAATGACTGGGAAGTGATTCCCCGTACTTGTGTCATCCGGTGAATGAATGACACGCAGTGTTCCCCAAGAGTTTTACCAGGGAAATCACGTCTCCACAGGCAAACCCCTTATTTACTGTGACGATGCTCTGGGGAGCCACAGCAAACCTACGGAGATCAAGTTTTACATAATTTTCTTAAACACAGTCCCAATTAGTCCTCGATGGACTGGAAAGCACAAATGACAAGCTGTGACGAGCTCTCCCCAGAGCAAGTCTGAACACTCTCCCCAGCTCCCTTCAGAGCCAGGGAAAGACACCGTCAGCTTAGGACTGGTTTGGCTCTTCCTTTCATTAACACCTAGAGGGCCGTCTCCAAATGATAGGTATTTTCCAGTTGTTCTCTTTTGTTTGCTCTCAGTGCTCAGCAGGTGGCCCTTTAACTGCCAGCGTCCGTGGAGGACAACGGATCCCCACAGCAAAATGGCAGTTACCTGTTATTGTTCTGTGCGATCACAACGGCAGGCTCTGCAAGGCACAGCCTTCAAACAAACAGGTAAAACGGGAGACAAGGACACCACACTCCAGGAAAACTCACGTGCAGCTTCATCCCTGCAGAAAGGAACTTCAGCTGCATTTGAAGCTCCTTTCAGCAGCCAGCGTTTAACGCCCCGTGCCCCACGCGTTCAGATCGTGGTTTCTGTGAAATAACAGAACACAGTAAAAAAGCCAATGAACACTGCGACACCTCCTCTGCCTCCTCGACCTACCCCTCCTGCACACCATTCCCGTTCTGCCGATACAAGCCTCATCCCCACAGGCAGACGCTTCTTTGGAAATCATCAGCCTTGCCTGTGGGAAGCCAAGAGCCCGATTCAAAAAACCATGAAGAATTTCCCTGGCTCCAAGGCCTCCATGTCCTGCTCCTTCGTCTGAGTGAGAATTCAGCCTGGCCTCAACCTCCTCAGCTGCTTACGAGAGACATTTGCCTTGCAAGCATCCTTTGCTTCCCCAGGCGTACAAATAGCGCTCCTGGGTTATCCTTGTGCTGCCGCTCTGCTCCAGCATTTGCTTGGCTATCGTTAACCTTGGACAAGACAGTCAAAAGGAGCACATGATACAGAGGGGCCGAATAAAAGCAGCCAGCTACTTCAGTAGCTTTGAGCTGGTACGACCACCACTACAGGAGCCTTCCTGCTGCAGAACAGACGTCCGGGACAAAGCAGTCCCACAGCCCTGCCTCACGGAGCAGTTCATCCACCCCCTGCACTGCAGTAGCCATCGCTGGGGCTTCACAGCTGTTTTCTCTCTGCCACGTGGTTTGTTCATATTTGTCTCACAGGATTTCTCTGGAATGCTCCCTCACCTCAGCATCGTGTGGGCTAATCCCAAAGAACCAAGACGACCTGTGTTTGCCGTTGACAGGAGAAGATGTTAAAGCACTGCCAGGGCACGTTTTGCCATCAGTTACCTCAGGGTCTACATGGGAGCACATGTCAACGCCCTCAGATTTGATCGGAACTGAGGTTACAAAGATTTGCAAGACCTGCAGGAGGTCACCAAGAGGCCCAGGACAGGAGCAGGAACAGAACTGGATGGAGTGTATCTAATTCCATCTTCAGCAGCCAAGGCTAGGATTTCAAAACATGATCCCACAGACTATCCTGTCAGTGCTGGAAAACCAGACGGAGCGAATCCAAGCACCTTACCCGCAGTTAATTAAGTCACCCTGTGTTTTCAAAACAATGTTGCTTCGCACGGCCCTTCAGAGCCACACACAGGCTGGCGTAAGCTTCCCCTCGGATTAGGAAAGAGATGTGGCTGCATTGAATCAAGATGACAGCAGGCAGTGGCATATTTCACTCCATCGGTTGTGAGTGGCACACCCCAACCTCCCTTCTCTGATGTGTCAGAACTCTGACTGCAGTCATGCACACACCTCGTAACGTTGTGACAATCCATCGCTCTGTGAATAAACAGTATTTATCCTGCTGTATTCTCTCAAATGCCAGCGCTTTAAAAATATACACGTTTGGCTCATGCTAGGAGCTAGAACTTCAAAGGATGACAAGTGAGTTTCTGCGTTTGAGCTCCTTCTAAATTGGGAGAAGACTGCTCGGGGAGGATGAGGATTGCTCGCCCCTAATTAGATGTGCTATGGGATTATCTTTATTCGTGGAGGGCAATTAGTTTTCATGGAATGAAAATCCTGCAGCCCGTTTCACAAACAGACTCATGTCTTTCATTCAGAAGGCGCTGAGGGGATGGATCTGGAGAAAAACACCAATCAAATCTGAAAAGGCAGGACCTCAGGGGACACCATCCAGCTTCACTAGCGGCAGCGAGAATCCTTTCAGAGGTCTTACGCATATGCAGTGCTGGTTGCATCGTAACGGATCATGGAGCTGCACAGACACTAAGGTTCTACCCACTCTTGTACGTATCGGTACAGATAAGTGTAATTTCTGTAGCACGGGCAACTATCCTCTTTTCCATTCCATGTTTATACAGAACCTCACACAGTGGGGGGTTTTTCATGCCATATGCTCCCAGGCAGTACAGAAACAACTGCTAGAAACCAACGGCTAGTCTTTACTCAAAGACTTTCCTCCAAGAAAATCTAACGAATCTGCGGGGTATTGCTGCGTCAGAACCAAGATTACCTTAAAAGTTCCAGTCGACTCTTCTTGAATTGGCCTTCTCTGTTTTCTTTAAAAAAAAGATTCTGCCCACTTGTAACCCTCTTCCGTGCAGGATCCCGCTGGCTCCAGCTCTGCAGTGATACATCTACGCCATAGAAATAAGGCCAAACGTTATACGATCAAATTCAAAAGAGGTTTAAAACGTGCCTAAAGAGCTTGTCATTATTGTTAAGGGATATTAAAAATATATGCACAGGCTCTGCTGTGGTCTTCTGGAAAGAGCCCTCTGCCAGCTGACAGACACCTCCAGGGCCTCTGGAGACACTCACAGGCTACAGAAGCTGTAAAGATATCACCAGAATGAAAAAAACCCACCCCCAAACAAACCAAGCCAAAACAAAAGCGAGAGAGGGAAGACTGAGGGTAAACACAACCACTTCGCCGACATCCCAGGTTCCCCACGTACGCCCCTCACACAAGAGCCCTCTGCCAGCTGACAGACACCTCCAGGGCCTCTGGAGACACTCACAGGCTACAGAAGCTGTAAAGATATCACCAGAATGAAAAAACCCCACCCCCAAACAAACCAAGCCAAAACAAAAGCGAGAGAGGGAAGACTGAGGGTAAACACAACCACTTCGCCGACATCCCAGGTTCCCCACGTACGCCCCTCACACGGAACCAGCTTCTGACCGCCCAGTCAATCTTTCCCGTGTTTGTCAGCTCAGACGGGAGAGGACTAGGCTATGCTGCAATATGAGAATAAACAGACAGATAAGAAGCAGCTCTGGTGGTTACGCTGGTGAGGCATCCACGGGGAAGACGACACGGATGTGAAACAACATGCACGTTTCCTGCCCTCCGACAAGAGAGTCGGAATTTGCCTCATGCTGTTGCACCACTGAGATTTTTAGCCACAAGTCTCTCCGTCTGATCTGTGCTGCCACCTCGCCTTGGTATAAATTCCTGATCCGCTGTCAGAAAACACTGTGCTGCAGTCCCGGTCAAACCCTGACGCTCCAGATGAAGCGCACACCTAGCTGAAATGCAGCTCCGGATCCACGCGAGCTCAAAAAGCCTTTGACTGATTACTCATGGCTTGGTGACTTTGGCTTTGACTAAACCCTGTCCTAGCTTCAGCTGTAATGAAATTGCCTTGCTGACCACAGCAGCCACCTCCACAGCCCCAGACGCCTCCTCCTCTGCTAGGGGGGGAATAACAGCACCCCAACACTCTCTTCACCAGAGACAAGTCCTGGACAATGAGCAGCCCCCAAAAGCTGCCAGCACGTCTCCACGGCCTGGCTTTTGGATGCTCAGCATCGCTGCAGGACCGGAGCTCCCAGGCAGCCGAAGCCTCGAGAGCAGCCTGAGAGCCATGGAGCATCTCTCCCTCCGGCCCGGGCACAGTCGAGCCGCTCACCTAGCCCCCGAAAGCCTCACAAAACAACCGCTGCCCAACCCTGCCAACATCTTTTTTTTAAGCATGCAATAAAAATAAAGCACACTGGTGCAGAAGTCTGGGGCTTGTGCCTTAGACTGTAAAACAGGATGGAAATTTCTTTCGGCACGCAAAATGCTGACTTAAGTCCTCGTATTTTGAGTGTTGCTTGTCATTAAGCAAAAATGACTTTCACGGTTGCCTTTGCACTCCACATAATTTCATTTAGGCAATGAAACGGCCCCATTCAGTGTTTCTGCCTGCGTTTTGTCAACGGTGTATGTTCCATTTAATATTTACAGACTGGGGCACTAGTCTGCCTTACTGAGTAATCATTTCTTTAAATATTTATAGCACTTTGACTCTCAGCAAGGGTTCTGTTTGCTAAGAACAATATTGTTCTATGGTCGATAGTGTCATGGAAATTTCAGAGGCAAATTTCTATTTTGTAAGACAAAAACATACAGATTTCTGCCACAGACCATAACAATTTCAAAGGAAACTTTTTATTGCTGAATGACGTATGTACCAAAAAAAAAAAAAAAAAAAAAAAAAAAAAAAAAAAAAATCCCATTATGCCCATAATTCCAGGCTGAAAACACAGTGCTGAGAGATCTATTTCATGACATTGGTACTCACACAGCAAAAGGAATCACCAAAGACATTTTTAACCACCTCTTTTCAATCTTCACTGGCACTAAAAACAGAAGTCCAGCTGCAAAAAGACCTTGTGAGAGAGTAAAACCTGCAAAATGCAAGAGGAGTTTTTGCTAAGATCTCCCCCTACTAGAAAATCTTTTTTTCTTTTGCATACCTTGATTTTAAGACTTAGGCTCTCTGTGTGAAACGCCACGTGCTTATAAAAAAGGCTTAAGAGGCTTAAGTTTAAAGGGAGCCTCGGGAACTGAAAATACCTGGCAGACACTCCATCGGTGTGCATTTGTCCAGTTCCATCAGCTTCAGAGATTCATTCCAATACCAGGGGGGAGCCAGGACCAGAGAGCACGCACCTGGCCTGTCACTTGAGGCTTTGCTGCAGACACACAAGTTTTCAGGCCACCCCTCCCGGGCAAGACAGTAACTTCCTGTACTGGTGATAGAGGGACAGTTTTCCACAGGCACATAACAATTATCATCCCTCTGCAAAATGCCGTTCAGACAAGGGAGGGCCTGTCAGGGATGTTGCCTTCCTCACACCCCACACACCCCCATTCACTGGGCACCACACTTCCTTTGCTCCTGACTTTTTCCCAGTCTCCTCTCCCCCATTACGACTCCAGGGACCTCAGATAACTCACCCCAACAGCGAGGCAGAGGAAGCAGAGGAATCACATTGCAGTGCTGGACCGATGCTTTGCGAAACACCCTCCCCCGCCACTGCAGCATGTCAGCCAGGAAAGCAATCCTCCCTGGCCCTGGAAAAGCAGCCACCATAATACTGGAAGTCGGTAGGAATGAGTGGCTGGGAGTGGGATCGCTCGGTGGGAAAAAGCCCAGCAGCAGTAACTGCTTCTCCTCACAGGAGGAGTGCCCGGAGTGTGGCTCCCCAAAAGCGAAGGCTTTCAAATGCAACCTAAACCTTCCCCTCGACTCTGGAGTAGCCAAGAAAGCTTTCTCTTAGGGATAATCAGAATCTTTTCAGAGCAGAAGAGTCCTTCTGCAAGAGGCAGAATCAACGACACATGAATTCAGTGGTTTTGAATGTACTCACCTTGTGGGCACCTCCTTCTGCTTCCAGCGCCAACACGTCTCAAAACTAAGACCAAACTTGCCTTGCCGAAGTGAGAATTTGGATCTCCAAAAAAGCCACCCCAAAATACAGAACAAAGCAACTCCTCCATAGACCCAGCCATCCCGTGGAGGGGAGAAGTGCTTTGAGGACACACCGGCAGTTATGCCATGGCCACTTCCCGCTTCCGACTCTCTTGTCTCCCAGCCCATGCCCAGAGCAGTGACGCTCCCTCGGGGATGCCCCAGACCCAGGGAGGATGAGGGGACAGGGACATGAAAACAAGATAGCCTCAGAGAGCACATGCTAAGTCACTTCTTAAACACGGGGGGCCCGGACCACAGGCACAGAACCCTATTGTTTCAACCTGTAACTGCAGCCTTTTTAGGGGAGCTGCTGTTAGACAGAGACGTGGGTATAAATTCCTTGTCCTCTCCTTCTTCAAAGCTCTCAGGTACCCAGAACCAGCTGCGGAGAACCCAGGACAAACCAGTTTGTGAAGGTTACACTGAAAACGTGTTTTAGGGCATAGCACTACTGTGCACTACCCTGACTCGGTATCTTTAATCACAGAACCATTCTGTTTAGTACCCATTTAGCAGCGTCCCCGGCCCCCGTACTGCCACTTACCCAGAAATAAATGCATTACCAACACCGCCAGATAGTTTTACCTGCCCCAGGGTTAACTGACACTTCTCATCACAAGAACCTACCTTCTGGCACGAGCCAGACTTTGTTCAGCTTGCACTGAGGTGAGATTTTCCATGCCAGATGTTTTTTCATTACAAGACTTTCCCTCTTAATCCACATCACCTGCACATGAATAGGCCATTGCAAAGGCAATTTAAATAGAGCTTTGACCTTTCAGCCATGAGTTTTCTGGCTTCGGTCAGCTCCAGCTACTGTCTTAATCACTTCTTATTATCCGTGTCAGTTTTTACTTTTAAGGAAGAAATGCTGGCATATGTTGTTGGATAATAGATGCGTGGGGAAACATAGTGATCAGGCAAGGCTTACAGAACAGGGTATTTTTAAACTGAACTTTTATGTTGTGGGAAAACATGCCCCACACAACATCACCTACGCCCAGTAATGAAATAGAGCCAGTTATCTATACTGCCTGTTGTACACTGATTTTAGCAACCATATGGCCCCATATACCCACAAACACCAAAACACCTCGAGCTCCTGGGGAAAGAGCCTCCTCTGGTGTAAATGGAGCAGCTCCATGGGAGCTACTTCACTGATGCCTGCTGAGGATCTGCTCCAGCACCTGCCTATCACAGGAGCTCAGCTCTCTCCCCGGCTGCCTTTCGGCTCCAGGATGGGGCAGGTCAATGGCATGAATCAGTGCCTCCCACGAGCAGCTGCGTGGGAGGGAAAATAAAAATTGTGTTGGAGTAGACATTAGCGAGGCCATCGATACCTAACATCCTGGAGGAGCTTCAAGTCGAGGGAAGTGGGAGATGACTTAATAGCAGGAGGATTCGTCAGGGATGACAAAACAGTTTGGATCAGGCGTTTATATAACGTCCATCCTGAGAACAGAGAGTTGGCGCTTGCTGCCTGCCAGACTTAGTCCGAAGACGAGCCCCAGGGCAACCTGGGTGGCTGGTGCACGTGGGCAGGGGGCTTTGTGCCTGCAGCAGCGTGAGTCACTCCTCTGAGACACTGGGGGACACTGGTCCAGCTCAGCTGGAAAACGCCCAAACCACAGTGCACTCAGCTCTAACGGACCTCGGGTGGCCCAGGAAGCAGGGAAACCCCTCAGGCCCTGGCTGCCAAGTACCTGCCATGTCCTGTGTTCCTTCTGCTTGGCAATGACGCATCAGTTTTGGCCTTCTCTTCATACCCTAAGGGCTGATGTTACGCCCCATCTTTTACTTCACTTACACACTGCACTTGAAGATCTCATATACCCACAAGCCCTAAAGGGTCTTCTGGCTTTTAGGCATTGTCTTAACCCAGGCTCGGAGCGCTGCTCCTCTGCTGTGAGCCAGGACACTTTCTTGAAGAACCAGCAGGGAAAAAACCCTTGGATTGGTTCTGCGGTGGAAGGCACCAAATGCCTTTGCAAAAGCATCCTCCACATACTACCAGAATGCACAGGGGGACAAACAGGGGTGACAGTGGGCTCACGGCAAGCTCAAAGCTCAGGCAAGGCTTCCTGGGAACGAGCCCTGCAGCTGCAGGGGCTCACGCAGGGAGATGGAGGGGAGCTGGGTGGAGGGAACACGGGCTGCAGAGGGGACGCCTCAGCTGCTGCGGGCAGGGTTACTGCAACAAGAGAGCAAACAAATGTCACTTGCATGTGTGCAACCTTCCTAACAGGAATCAGCAGACCCTGCTCTCCCCTCTCTGCAAAGCGCCAGAGCTGCAGCAGCGTGATTTAGGGAAAGTTGGGAAAAGTCCCTCCTACAGCTCTCCAGGAAGCGGAGGGCAGGAGGGTGCTGAGAGCCTCTGGGATCACACTGCTGGGCAACTCTACCCTGGGATCACGCAGCCAGCCCTGCTGAGAGGCAAGTCGTGCTTGGGCTAGAGCAAGGGAAAATCAGCAGCTCGGCGGGATGTTTCCTACTGCATGAAGGTGCCGCTTGCGAGCCCTCCTGCCCAGAGCGCGCACACAGCATGGGCAACAACTGGCAGGAGTTTCAAGGAAGCCGTAACGGCGGGGGGG